>NW_026865923.1:0-89212 GCF_026571515.1 Ruditapes philippinarum
TACACATATATATGAATGTATAAAATTGTTAACATTTCTCCTATGTTATTTGTTTAGTTACAATTGTTTGAATTTATGTAAAAGAAATATTCATTTCGATTCATATTTCTTTTTCTTGAAGAGGGGAAGTGTTATGTATGCAACATATTACATGTATATAGTTTGTATCTGACCAGTTGGTATTTCCAATATTATCATTGTTCTATTTTTAGAACATTAACTACATGTATGTACTAGAAGTTTCTTAACTGTTGTAGAAAACTCATGCATTATATTTAGATAGAAACTTCTGGAATGATCTTTATTGTTGAAGTTGCTAGATTATGATTACTTGAGAACATAATAGACCTTTCTGGAATTTTCTTAGTTAATATATATAAATTGACATTTTTCATTACCTTTACCTTTTTAGTCATCAGTAATCTTTAAAGTCATCAATATATTTGGAGTATTATTCAACTTGGAAATTAAGTGATTTATTGGAGCTTGGATTATTAATTATTCTTGTGGATTTTATTGTGGGAATTTATTCTAAAGTGTTCTTGGATTTTACTTGGATTTAAATGTGCTATTCAAAAAAGGATCATTCCAGGATCAGACTAGACATTTAAGATTTTCACTTTTATTTGGACTTCAGGTATTTGTAAAAGTTATTTGTTATTTTATTTTTCTTTAATATTTTTTTTCTGTAATAAATTTGTTATATTGTTACAAGTTTGTTGCTGGCTTTTCTTTCTAGTTACGCCTGGCTCGTAACAATGTCATGTCAATTTTACTCTTGCATTCTTATTTTTTATTGTTTGTAGTCAATTTTTATCATCTTCATCTTGCATATGAGCGGTACTCAGTTTTCAACACTTAATATTGCTTGCATCAATACACAATTTTGATATTGTTTATGGCAAAACAGAGAAAGGTAGTAATTCGGGAACGTACGATCATTGAATAATCATTACAGGGATGTTTTTAGAGGAACCGGTCTGGCTAATAAGCCCACAATTTAGTACATGGGCTCTTCAATTATAACAAGAATATCTAAAAAAATGCAATAACTTAAGGCTAATCTATGTACAGTAAACTCCACTTATAAAGAACTCATTGGGACATTCAAAACATGTTCCCTATATCCGGAGTTCCTTGTAAGCATATAGCGAATTAGTTCCTTGTATCAGAAGTTTTTATAGCGAACAGTTTTACATATAACGAACTAATTGTTTACCATCGTCCTCCATTTTGAAGAACATTTGTTTAAGAGAAATAACTTTTTGGTTCGTCATTGTTGTCTCCCTTATATTGATTCAATAAAGAGAAAAAGGAATAATTGCACTGTTGTTTCTTTTTTATATAATTTTATGTATAAATATATCTATAAGATAATTATATGATATGTACCCTATATACAATTTTGTTATTTATTAACAATACAGTACGATGTATAAAAATAATCACATTGCTTTGAAGAAGTCGCTAATTATAGTTTGGGAATGTTTACAACTCTTCAGGTTAAATTCAATATCAAATAAAAATTTAAAAACTGTTTCTTCAACATGTGCATTAGACTCGAAGTATGACCTAATCTTGTGCAAACAATCAATAGCTTCATTTTGACACAACCGGCAGATCATCTAAATAGATCTCTCGTCTTCGTATGATTGACTGTCATCGTCATTATTTTTTCCTAATATATCCGCTACTTTTAATCTGTGCCGATGAAAACGAAAGTAGAAAATGCGTGATCTGTTTACGGATAGCCGATATTTTTGAGTTCGTTATAAAAGTGTAATTTTCTGTACTTTTTATGGCATTGGGACTAAAAGATGAGTTCCTTATAAGCGATAATTCCTTATAACCGTGTTCGCTGTAACCGTGATTTTTTACATTAAATATAGAAGGGTGAAGTTTGGGCCAAACAATTTTGTTCCTTATAACCGGAAGTTCGCTATAACCGTGTTCGCTATATGTTAAGTTTACTGTATTACTACAAAGTAATGTATTGGGCAAAGCACTTTATTTTCAAATATCCTTACAGGGATGTATTGGAGGAAGAAAGTAAAAGAAACGTCCTTTATCTTTCGAAACATGAAATTCGGTTTGGTAAATCATATACATTTTAATTTATAAGGGGTTCTATATGTCATGCCGCCAATACAAAGGACCACAATGAAATAAGGGCTTGCCTCTTTTGTGTTATCCCTGCTGTTGGTGAGCATGTCATAGTTTTCTCGCATGTGATATAGTATTAAATAATGCTCATTATTTTATCCTATGTTATGTTTTAAACTATATATATGATTCCTATGTCGAAAAAAAATCTATCAATCTAGAAGATCCAAACAAGAATCATATAAAGGGATCCAATAAATGAGCCAGTGGGTCAGGAAAAAATACCTCACTTAATGTTATATAAAGCGAGATTCTTTCATGGTAAACGGGATCGGGTTATGTTCCATGTATAAACAAATCACACAGACTCTAAAATAGTATTTAAGTGATTCGGTTAAGTACAATTTTTAATCATTATTACATGGACCTTTTCGGAGAACAAAGTAAATCATCATCATTCGTAAAATATGAATCGGTTTTGAAATTATCTGACAATTTATATGAGGGGCTGTCCAAATAAGAATATCATCTGATCAAATTAAGTTTTAAGGAACCAGAATATCATGATAATAAAGACCATGATGAATCATTAAATCGGATCCAATTTAATAACCTTGGTATGCATAAAGTGCCGTACACGATGTTAATAAACGGGATCCTATAAAGCAAAATGGGATCCAAAAAAGATTTGCTTATCAACAGCAATTACTTAGGCTTCTATAGAGCAACTTGTAGATTTTATATCATATTTGAAAAAATGTAAAAGGAAATAAACTGAACGAAGTAAAAAAAGTCCTACATATTTCGTTACTTTTCATTTCGTTTTCGTTACCGGTGTTAGGAGCTCTTCAAATAAAACCTAAAAGATCAGATTAGATGTCGTTATTAAAGGATTTTAAAAGTAAGTCATATTTAGAAAACAGGAGATCCGCGAAATTACATAATTTGATGTATAATGAAACGGGACCCTATTATGTAAACATTGGACAATATAACGTATCTGTAATAGAGTTATAAAACACAAAGGATCCGGTCCAGTTCCACATATAAAAGAAAATCACAACACAGGCTCTTATAAAGCAACTAAGCTTTATGGTACTTTATTTAGAAGAATCCTTTGAATGATTTTTGGAGGATAAAAGCCGTAGAAAAGTATTTCATATTTCGTAAGAGATCCAGCAAAGTACCATACTTCATGCATTATTAATGAGATCACATAAATTAGCCAGGGGATCATATAAATGATCGGACCTGATGCGATAAAAAACGGGATCCTTCAAAGCTAAATGTGATCTAGTAAAGTAACCACATATGAACAACCAGCACACGGATTCTTATAGCACAGCTTAGGAATTTGTTTAAGTTCTCTATTATGAATTATTATAATAGGCATAACTTTGGGGATTTAAACGGCAATCACTTTTCGTTGCATGATAACAGATATGAAAGATTACCCGACATTGTCTATAGGCTCTTAAAAAATAATAAAAATATTAGCTATAAAGCAGTTATTAAAAAAAAAACACAAGAGGGAGTCTAATTAAGAAACCAGGAAATCCAAATAAGGAACCAATTTTGATGTTTCATAAAATTGGATCTTTTAAAGTAATCAGAGATCCGATAAGGAACCTTATTTAATGTAACTTAAAGTGGATTCATATAAAGGTTAACGGGAACGGTAATGTTTTACAGTAATTACTCAGACTTTTATAGAGCAATTAAGCAATTAGAAACTTGGAGATTTTGAATAATACCATTCTTGGTGTAAATTAATACAAGATCGCATAAAGGAACACAGGGATCAGATAACGTACGTAGTTGATGTAAATTAAAACTGAATCAGATAAAATATCACATGAAGCGGGATCCTATAGAGAAATAAGATACGATAAAGTTTCACATATAATCAACTATTACAGGGATTCTTAAAGAGAAAGAGAGTTATTTGGTATGGTTATTTATTTCAAAATATTAGATAGGGATCTTTTGGAGGAGCAAAAATAAAGAAAGGTCCATCATCTTCCGTAACATGAAAACCGGTATCGTAAAACATGTTACAATTTGTATATTGTACTCTACAAAAGAAAATAAGAATATTTGATAAAATGCCATATGGATAAGAATTGTCAAAAGAAAATCCTTTTAAGAAACCAGAACGGGATACTATTAATCAAAAGGGGATCATATAAACATCCATTACACGGGCTCTAATAGAGCAGTTTGGGTATAAGGTAAAGTTTTATTTAAAGAAAAATCATTTATATGGATCATTTGGAGGAACAAATGTTATGAATGCAACATATTACATGTATATAGTTTATCTCTGACAAGTTTGTATTTCCAATATTAGCACTGTTCTATTTTTAGAACATAAACTACATGTGTGTGAACAAAAGATTTAACAAGAAGTTTCTTAACTGTTGTAGAAAATCTAGAATCTAGAATAATCTTAGCTAATATATACAAGGGGACATTTTTCATTTTCTTTACCTTTTAAGTCATTAATACACTTAGAGTATTATTCAACTTGGAAATTAAGTAATTTATTGGAGCTTGGATATTTAAATAGATTAAATTATTCTTGTGGATTTTATTGTGGGTGTCAAGATTGTATTTTTTTAAGTATTTTTATCGTTTTATTTTATGTTTGTTTCAGCAGCACGAATCTGATTAAATTTATTTTTAAATCAGTTTTTTGATATTTAGCTGAATTTTAATTTGCACTTCATTTCATGTTTATATGTCGATTTAAACTAAAGTTATAAGTATTCAAGTGCGTCAAAAGAAACACACTTTTTTTTTATTTTACTGCGACGTCGATTATATTGTGACGTCACGTCAATTGTTTTATATCAGGTTCGTGCCGTTGCTATATATATTGAGACAAATAAAGAAACCTGATATTCATTAGTAGAAGATCAGAAAAATAAAAAAAAAACTTAGTTCCCGAATAAGGACCTTTCAGTATTGTCTTAGAGTTTTCTGCAGAAGGGGTGAAGCAAGTCCAGGAAGCGCAGCACATCCAAGAAGCGCAGTAAGTCCAGGAAGCGCAGCGAGTCTAAGAAGCGCAGCAAGTCCAGGAAGCGCAGCAAGTCTAAGAAGCGCAGCAAGTCCAGGAAGCGCAGCAAGTCTAAGAAGCGCAGCAAGTCCAGGAAGCGCAGCAAGTCCAGGAAGCGCAGCAAGTCCAAGAAGCGCAGCAAGTACAGGAAGCGCAACAAGTCTAAGTAGAGCAGCAAGTCTATGAAACGCAGCAAGTCTAAGAAGCGCAGCTAGTCCAGGAAGCGCAGCAAGTCCAAAAGCGCAGCAAGTCCAAAAGTGTAGCAGTCCAGGGGTGCAGCAAGTCAAACCCTGCAGCAAGTCTAGAAGCGCAGCAAGTACAGAAGCACAAGGAAGACGTTAATTACTCTTGTCTAGCAAGTTCCATTTGTTAATAAGACAAAGTCACCTTAATTAGGGGACCCACTCAGACTAACGTCTGACAAATTTGGGGGCTCGTCCGGGATCTACTATAAAAAGGTTAACGTAAAAAGGTAACATGAACTACGACGAGTAGATAAGGTTGGGGGAGAGACTAGGTTTTAAAGGGGAAAGCGTAGCAGCATTCATTAAAGAGAAAGAAGTAGAGTTCCTTGGCAGAGAGGAAAGGAAACTTAGGAGAGAAGAAGAGAGAAGGTTACATGAAATGCAACACGAGTTGCAGTCGAAAGAAAAGGAGTTAGAGGGCGAAAGAATAAGATTATCCAGACCGTCAATAGAAGGACCTGGTAGAACGACTCATCCTAAACTTCCGAGATTTGACGAAGTTCATGACGATATGGATGCATATATTGAAAGATTTGAGAGGTATGCATTAAGCCAAGGCTGGGATGAGGAGACGTTGGCAATGAGTCTGAGTTCCCTTCTGACAGGGAGGGGACTTGAGGTTTATACAAGCATGTCCCCTGAGGAAGCGTGTGATTACACAATGCTGAAAACAGCGGTGCTTAAGAGGTACCAGCTGACCGAAGAAGGATTTTGAGTAAAATTTCGAGAGAGCAAGCCAGAGGCAGGAGAGTCAGTGCATCAATATATTTTCAGATTAAGGCGATACTTCTCGAGGTGGACTGACATGGCACAGGGGGAACAGTCTTATAAATCACTGTGCGAGGTGATGATAAGAGAGCAGTTTATCCAAAGCTGCTCACTAGACCTGGCCATTTTTTGAAGGAGAGGGCGCCAAAGACGATGGCAGATCTATGCCAAATAGCAGAGCAGTATGTCGAGGCACATGATGGAAGATTTGAGGCTTCGAAGCAAGGCTCGAGCAGTGCTCCAAGGGAGATAGATGATATTTTACAAAGTATATTACACCACGTGCAAGAAAGAATAATTTTGATAGAGGAAGAAAGACATGCTTCATCTGTAACAAGGCAGGTCATTTGGCAAGAGACTGTCATGGTTTGAGCAGAGAGACTTCTCGTCATAAAGAGGAGAAGAAAATTTCAGCAGAGATTACCGAGGATCACCTTAGAACCTGAGTGCTTGAATTAATCTTGACTTATTTAATGTGAATAATATATTCACTTGAAAAGAGGGGCTATTGTCAAGATTGTATTTTTTTAAGTATTTTTATCGTTTTATTTTATGTTTGTTTCAGCAGCACGAATCTGATTAAATTCATTTTTAAATCAGTTTTTAGATATTTAGCTGAATTTTAATTTGCACTCTATTTCATGTTTATATGTCGATTTAAACTAAAGTTATAAGTATTTAAGTGCGTCAAAAGAAACACACTTTTGTTTTATTTTACTGCGACGTCGATTATATTGTGACGTCACGTCAATTGTTTTATATCAGGTTCGTGCCGTTGCTATATATATTGAGACAAATAAAGAAACCTGATATTCATTAGTAGAAGATCAGAAAAATAAAAAAAAACTTAGTTCCCGAATAAGGACCTTTCAGTATTGTCTTAAAGTTTTCTGCAGAAGTGGTGAAGCAAGTCCAGAAAGCGCAGCACATCCAAGAAGCGCAGCAAGTCTAAGAAGCGCAGCAAGTCCAGGAAGCGCAGCAAGTCTAAGAAGCGCAGCAAGTCCAGGAAGCGCAGCAAGTCCAGGAAGGGCAGCAAGTCCAAGAAGCGCAGCAAGTACAGGAAGCGCAGCAAGTCTAAGTACCGCAGCAAGTCTAGGAAGCGCAGCAAGTCTAAGAAGCGCAGCAAGTGCAGGAAGCGCAGCAAGTCCAAAAGCGCAGCAAGTCCATAGTGTAGCAGTCCAGGGGTACAGCAAGTCCAGGAGTGCAGCAAGTCCAAACCTGCAGCAAGTCTAGAAGCGCAGCAAGTACAGAACAACAAGGAAGACTTTAATTACTCTTGTCTAGCAAGTTCCTTTTGTTAATAAAACAAAGTCACCTTAATTAGTGGACCCACTCAGACTAACGTCTGACAGTGGGATTTATACAAAGTGTTCTTGGATTAAACTTGGATTTAACTGTGCTGTTCAAAAAGTTATCATTCCAGGATCAGACTAGACATTTGAGATTTATATTTTTATTTTGACTTCAGGTATTTATAAGCATATGATGTTCTTCATTTTTGTCTTTAATAAGTTTCTGTAATAAATTTGTTATTGTTACAAGTTTGTCGCCGGCTTTCTATTTTCGTTGCGCCTGGCTCGTTACAGAAATTGGGGGCTCGTCCGGGATTGAATATTTCTTTTTGGCTACATTATTAGAAATTATTACCGTTTATTTTTACATTTTATTATTACCGTATTTACTCATCTGAGTTGATATCATAGTTGTTCTATTAAGTGTACCTTTCATTTTGAAATTTTTGAAACACATCACTTTTTGCGTTTGAAACCAGCAGTAAGCAGTCATGTCTTTTGATTTAGAAAAGTTTGTAGCTGAACCTTCCCAGGAGGTATTAGATTTGGCTAAGAAAACTTATTAGCTCGATCTTGCAAAAAAAATGTTTAATTTATCAGAACTTAAATCTTACATGCGTAAACAAGAAATTGAAAATCTTCTGATCCGTTATTTTGATGATGAAGATATTTTTGGAGAAGATGCACTTTCTCATAGTGTTGAAACACACTCTGAAATAAGGTTAAGCGAGCTTGAACTTCAACTTAAATTCGAACTAGAGAAAATGCAGAAAAAGAAAGGGAAGAATAAGAAAGGGAAGACAGGTAATGTTTGAAAAAGAAAGGGAAGAAAGGCAGTTAGAAAAAGAAAGGGAAGAAAGGCAGTTAGAAAAAGAAAAGGAAGAAAGACAGTTGGATAAAGAAAGGGAAAGGCAGTTGGAAAAGAAGGAGAAGAGAGAGAATTCCAGTTAAAAATGAGAGAATTAGAAATCAGAGAGAGAGCAAATCAGTTTGAACATAAAATGAATACAAAATTTGTTGTCACGAAACATATTAGGCTTGTTCTCCCTTTCCAAGAAAAAGTAGTTGATAAGTATTGTCTTCATTTTGAAAAGGTTGCTGAAAATTTAAAATGAACATTACTTTTACAGAGCGTCTTAATTGGTAAAGCCCGTGAAATATATACACAACTTACTACTGAACAAAGCTCTAATTATGATAATGTACAATAATTACTTCTGAAAGGTTATGAGTTAGTACCAGAGGCTTGCGTGTAAAAATTTAGAAATTCTAAGAAAGAAATTGGTCAAACCCATGTCGAATTTGCAAGAGAAAAAGAACAACTTTTTGATCGGTGGTGTCTAACTAAGAAAATTAATAAAAATCATGAAAAGCTCAGACAGCTTATGTTAGTTGAAGAGTTTAAACGTTGTATTCCTCTGATGTTAAATCTTTCTTACATGAAAAACAGATAGAAACTATAGAAGAAGCTGCCCGTCTAGCTGATGATTATTCTATAATCCAGAAAGTCTCATTTCTGAATAAACGGAAGTCCACACCCTCACATTTTAATTCCAAGTTCAGTTTCTGTAATCTATCTGGCTCATCTAGTCAGTCAAATACTCCCAAATCAAAGTCATCTGATGAGCATAAAGGTCATAATCCCTTATCTCGTCCTACATGCAATTATTGCAAGAAAACTGGACATCTTATTCTGATTGCTTTACCTTCAAAAGGAGGCAACAGCAACGTGATGAGGCCAAACCCACAGGTCTTACCACTTTAAGGTCTGAACCTCAGTCTTGTACACACGTCTTTACAAATTTGATACACATTTTCTTCAAAACAAATGCATAACTCAGACAAATAAATACTACTTTAAACTATGCATAGATCATGGAACTGGCTTATATGATACTTACACAATTAGGCATATCTCTCTGTCCTCGGACGTGGAAGAAAACCCAGGCCCCATGTCTTACAAAGATGAAATTTTACAAGCTTTTAAAACCAGCGGTGAATTGTTAAAAAATGAAATTCAACTATTAAGATCTGATATTTCACTTGTTAAATCTGAAATTAAAAGTGTAAAAACGTTTTGCAATGAAATTAAAACAAGGGTAGATAAAATTGAAGCTAAACAATGTGCCCAAGAAAAAGATGTTTCTGATTTAAAGCAAGGCGTACAAGAGGCTCACCATGATAAAGATATGATTCAACTTAACGTCGACTCTTTAAACGAAAAATATGAAGAACAATTCGAAAACTTTGATATATTTGTAGAAGCACAAGACTAAATTGAACGCCAATTAAACCGTGCTAAATTACGAATATTTGGCTTACAAGAACTTAAAAATGAAACTGAATCAATGCTGAAATCAATGCTAATTGAAAATGTTTGTATGGTTGCATGTCCCTGGGGATCTTGGAGTAGCGAATCAATTTTCGAGGCCTATCGGATCGGAAAATCTGATGCTGGGAATAATCGAATTTTCATCGCAAAATTTGCATCAGTAAGTGATAAACACAAATAGTTTACTGGAAGGAACTCTTTGAGGGAAAACAAAATTAGAATTTCGGATGAACTTACCACTAAACAAAGAGTAACCTTAAAGGGGTTAAAAGCGCAGGGCAAGACTGGATATTTTCTAAAGGGACAATTACATATAAGAACAGAATATAAAACAGACGGCACAAGAGGTTTTCGTAATGTAAAACGTAGAGCTACACAAAACATTGTAGAACATCTTGATGATAAAATAAGTATTGAAGATAGTCCGAATGATCGCAATGAAGTTATAAATACGGTATAGCAATCTGGCCAAAGCCCCAAAGTAAATAATCTTAAAATAGGTGTTTGGAATATTGAAGGTCTATTAAAAAAACTTGAATTTGAGGATTTTCGTAATTATTTGACAACTTTTGATATCATTGCTTTGAACGAAACTTGGGAAGAACATAATGAAAATACAAAACATGTTTTAAACTCACATACTTGTTATTTTTTTACCTGCTTTAAAGAAAAAGAAACATGGACGGGCCATGTGTGGCATGTCAGTTTATTGTAGAAATGAATTAGTAAAATACATAACGCGTGTTTAGGAATCATGTTGCATTGGAATCATATTACAAATAGATAAATCTTTGGTAAAATTGAATGAACATCTGTATTTATTTTTTGTATATTTGCCACAGACCGATTCACCATTTTATGCTGATAAAGAATTAAAAGGTATTTTATTGTTAGAAGATGTAGTACTAAGGTTGTGTACTAAATATAATGTAACAAATTCAATTATAATGGGTGATATGAATGCACGTTGTGGTGATTTAAATGAATATATAGAAACTGATACTTGAACAATATAGTGATATTTTTGAATGCCTGATAGACGAAAATCGATGTTCTTGTAACAAATTTATAAATTCTCAAGGAAGACAATTGATCGACGTATGCTTTTTATATCATCAACGGAAGAATCGGTGATGACAAGAATATTGGCAATTATACATTTTTTTCATCACAAGGACGCAGTGTTTTAGATTATGTGTTATTTTCAAAAGGTGCTATGAAACTTGCACAAAATTTTCGTGTTGAGGAGGGAACTGAGTCTTCCCATTTTCCCTTACTAACATAAATCGATGTTCATTGTGACAAGGTTGAAACCTCAACAAAATCTAAATGTACTGAAATCAAATATAATTTGAACTACATTAATAAATTGTCGTTCCAGCAAGACATGGAAAAGTATTTCAGTAATGAAACACTACATAAATTAATATGCGATATAGATGATATAAATAATAATATTGATGATTGTGTGATGAAATTTACAAATATGTTAAAACAAGTGGGCAATAATTTTGTGCGACCTGTAAAGAAAGTAGAAAAATGCTTTAGTCCAAGGTGGTATGATAAAGATTGTTTACAGTTAAAACGTATAAAAAACAAACAGTTAAGAACATATAGAAGTCATAAAACAGAAGAAAATTTACAGCTTTATATACAGACAATATAAGAATATGTGCGATATTAAAAGCAAACAGTTTCATACATGAGTTAAAAGATTTAACCAATAGTGTAAATGACTCTAAATCATTTTGGTCGAAGCTAAAAAGATTAACAAATTGTTATAGTAAGGCAGTAAATAATATAAGTACAATTGAATGGGTACAATATTTTGAAGGTCTACTTAATCCAAACATTGCAAATGATAGAAATATAGAATATATTGATATTTCGACAGAAGAAACTGATAGTGAAGTTGAAAACCATATTTTTGATTCCAAAATATCAGATGATAAGGTTAGATTAGCTATTAAACATCTGAAGCAAGGCAAGTCACCTGGACCAGATAATATTACGCCAGCATTTTTTTATATACGGAATTGAGAATATTACACATGTTTTAGTAAGGTTATTCAATAGAATAGTTTTTTCCGTGCATATCCAGATAGTTGGTGCGACTCTATTATTGTAACAATACATAAAAAAGGTGACGTTAATAATGTAGAAAATTATAAGGGTACTTCCCTGCAAAATGTCTGAAGTAAAATTTATTGTTGTGTTCTTGTAAATAGGCTAAATTTTTTGTGCCCAAATGTATCATAAAATTTCTGAAAACCAGGCAGGGTTTAAAGCCAGTTATTCAACTATTGATAATGCATTTATTTTCAAGTCAATTATTGATCGTATCCTTAGAAACAAAAGACGTAAATTATATGTCGCTTTTGTAGATTTTAAAAAGTGTTTTGACACTATAGATAGACAATTGTTGTGGAATATTTTAAAAGAAAATGGTTTAAAAGGTAACTTGTGTAAGGCATTTAAAAGTATGTATGTTAAGGTCAAGTCATGTGTTAGATGTAATTACACCAGAAGTGAATATATACAGAGTACTGTCGGTCTAAAACAGGGATGCTTAGCCAGTCCTATATTATTTGTTTCTTTATAGATGAGTTGGAACGATGTTTGTCTAAAACTAATATTAAGGTAATTCAATTACACCCCGACACTTTTCAAGTATTTTTACAGAGATAGCACAATAAATAAACCTAAATCTGTTGTTAACTCTGTTCCACAAAATCAATATTCAGTTGAATCAAATAGTTATGAAAGTTTTGAAAAGTCTGATCCTGGTTCAGAGAAGCTTGAAAACTCTGATATTCTGAAAAATCTTGATGAAAAACTTGCTCACTTAGAACTGTCGAAACGAGATGAACTGAAACATCTTAATTATGAATATGAACACTTATTTACTGATATTCCCACACAGACTGATAAAATATATCATGACGTCATTCTTGAAAACACTAAACCAATAAAACAACATCAATATAGAACAAATCCTGTAAAACAAAAGTACCTTAGACAAGAATTTCATTTTTTGTTGGATAATGACTTTATTGAACCAAGTCAAAGCAGTTACAGCTCTCATGTATTCTTGTACCGAAATCAAAAGGAACATATAGAATGTGTACAGATTATCATAAAGTGAACTTTGTAACAAAATAATATAGAATAGAATAGAGAAGAACGGAATCCCAAAATAAAGTCCAACACAACAAAATTGAAAATGTTGCAGGCTCGGTTTGATTGAGCCTGTTCATGGACGGTACTGGATAGTGCAAAAACTGATTCATTTCCTATTGACAAAATTGGAAAAGCAAAGTATGTAACAAAATTTGATCTTCTAAAAGGATTCTGGCAAGTTCCACTTACTGACAGAGCTAAAGAAATATCAGCCTTTGTAACACCAGACGGCTTGCATCAATATAAAGTCATGCCATTTTGTATGAAAAACTCACCAGCAACTTTTCAGAGGCTTATAAACATGGTAATATCTGGTCTACACCACGGTTGTGATGCATACATTGATGACGCAATCATCTATAAGAGCATGCTTCGACCAACTTAGTGATGCTAAATTGACAGTTAATCTTGCAAAAAGTGAATTTTGTCATGCAATTTTAACATTTTAGGACATGTAGGGGGGCAGGGTGAAGTTAAACCAATAGAAGCTAAGGTCAAAGCTATCTCTGAATTGCCTGTGCCTACTTGTACAAGACAACTGAATCGATTTTTGGTATGGCAGGGTATTATCGTAAATTTTGTAATAACTTTTCGGTTATTGCCGAACCATTGAAAAATTTGCTGAAGAAAAGAAACAAATTAATTTGGAATGACAAGTGTCAAATAGCATTTAACAGCCTTAAAGCCATACTTAAGAGTACACCAGTTCTCTTGGCACCAGATTTTAATAAAAACTTTAAGTTAGCTGTAGATGCTAGTGACATAGGTGCTGGAGGTGTATTGATCAAAGAGGACAACAATGGTGTTGACCATCCTGTTTGTTACTTTTCTTAAAAGTTTAATGAACATCAGAAAAATTACTCTAATATAAAGAAAGAGTGCCTTGCTATTATTCTTGCTTTTCAGCATTTTGAAGTTTATCTTACTTCTTCAAAGTTGCCTGTTGTTGTCTTTAGTGATCACAATCACCTCACTTTCTTGAATAATTTTAAAAACAATAATCAAAGGCTGTTGAGGTCGAGTTTGTTTTTGCAAGAATATAATCTTGACATTAGACTCATTAAAGGGAAAGATAATTTGATCCCTGATGCACTTTCTCGTGTCTTAAACTGATATTTTCAGTATTTTACATTTAGGATATATACCATCTGATTGTTTAATTTTACTTTGTGGTTTGCTATTGGTTATAATAAACATATATATGATCTTATATAAAATTGTTTGACATTTCTCCCAAATTTTTCATAAGTTACATTGTCGGATTTATGTAAAAGAAATATTAATTTCATTCATATTTCTTTTTCTTGAAGAAGGGAAGTGTTATGTATGCAACATAAAACATGTATATAGTTTATCTCTGACACGTTGGTATTTCCAATATTATCATTGTTCTATTTTTAGAACATAAACTAGTTGTGTATAAACAAAATTTAACAAGAAGTTTCTTAACTGTTGTAGATAATTCTAGATTATGATTCATGCATTATATTTAGATAAAAATTTCCAGATTATTCTTTATTGTTGAATGTGCTAGATTATGATTACTGAAGAACATCAAATACTGCTCTAGAATAATCTTAGCTAATATATACAAGGGGACATTTCTCATTTTCTTTACAATACACTTGGAGTATTATTCATATTGGATATTAAGTAATTTTTTGGAGCTTGGATTTTAAAATCGATTTAATTATTCTTATGGATTTTATTGTGGGAATTTATATCAAATGTTCATTGTATATGTTCTTGGATTTAACTTGGATTTAACTCTGCTGTTCAAAAAGGGATCATTCCAGGATCATAGTAGACATTTGAGATTTATATTTTTATTTTGACTTCATGTATTTATAAGCATATATTGTTCTTCCATTTTTCTTTAATAATTTTTCTGTAATAAATTTGTTATTTTTACAAGTTTGTTGCTTGCTTTTCTTTCTCGTTACGCCTGGCTCGTAACACAAAGTAAACGAAACGTCCATCTACCTTAACATAGGAACAGGTATGGTTGATTATTTACATATTATATAAGGGGCTTTTCAAAAATAACTATGATATCAGATATATATGTTTACCAAAGGTATCCTATTTAGAAACAAGACGATCCGGTTATGTATCATAAACTGGATCAAGTAACCAGGGGATCGGAAAGTACCTTACTTGATGTAACAGAAGGTGTAGTCCTGCAGATGCAAAAAGCATCCAATAAAGCTCAACCTTTTAACAATTATTACATAGACGAGGAAATGGACTATCCAAGCTTCAGTGAATATACCCCGATGAGTATTGCCTTGTATAGATAAAGAACAAAACTGAGGGTTTCTGGTTTGTCGATTTAATTTAAGTGGACACTATATGTAATTCCAACTCAACAGGATATACAGTACATCTGAACACCAAACATCATACATCATATATCATGCAGCATACGCATCAAGGCCTGAAAATATAAATATTAAACATCCCATAATATTATGAAATATATAGTTTTATACATTTGTATACATAACACTTCCTTAATTATACTAAATCAAATAATCTGTCAACAGATCAGTCTATAGGAATAGACCATTTATTATATCTCGTCAAAATCAATTATGCACACATACAATACATATTTAAATATATTGCATCATACTGCACCTGCATCTAGTGACCACTTGATCATTTACTTATACTTACTTCAAAAATATATAATACAATGACACATAAATATAATATTACATTGTGGATCAGACTCTGTAACTATACCTCTGTCGATCACACTGTGATATTAGCGAGTTGTACTGTAATTACTGTAAATTACAACCATCAGTGCATAACAAAGAGAAGCAGTGATGCCTAAAATAAATATAAGATAAGAACACATGCTGCCATCTTGAATTCTAACACGCAAAAACAATACAAATGTATCAAAATATATTTGATCAAATCCGCAACTGTATTTAATTGCTATAAGTTTTCACAAGACAATGTACTAAAAGAACAATCTTCTTAAAGAACAGTGCACTTGATACAGTTAGCTCCTCCTGTCTACAGGTTAATGTCATGATGGTTAACAAATGTGTGAAACTTCAAAGTCATATGTCAATTTACTTTGAAAATATTTGAGGTATTACAACGTGGTTACGCCGAAGCGGACGCCAGCGCTCGGGTGACTACAATAGCTCTACTTATTCTTATCAAATAGTCGAGCTAAAAAGGTAACATCAAGTCAGCACAATAATAATTCAAAAATATCAGTAATTAGACCAAAACACAACAACACAGTAAATAGACCAACAAGAGGGCCATGATTGCCCTAAATTGCTCAACTGAGTCAGAATATCTGTTTATTTGGGTCTTTTAAAAGAAGATTCTGTTAACTATATGCATATAAGGAAAATCAATGATCCCTCCCTGGGTAGAACCAGTTCCCATGCCTTTTATTTGAACAAATTTGGTAAATACACATAAGAAGATGTTTCATGCTTAATATCTAAGCTCTACCTGTTTGAGTTTACTTTTTTTTAGTTTTTACTATATACATATAAGGAAAATCAATGACCCCTAGGACACTGCTAATTTTGAACAAGAGTTTTTTCCCTTAAAACAAAACTTGGTAGACATAAAGAGATGTTTCATGCTTAATATCTAAGCTTTAGCTATTAGAGTTTTTTAAAATATTTTTTTAAGTTTTTACTCATACATATAAGACAAAACAATGACCCACTGGGTGGGGCCAATTTTGACCCCAAGGCTTATATTGGAACACATGTGGTAGTCACTCAGTAGAAGATGTTTCATGCTTAATCTCAAAGCTCTAGCTATTTGAGTTTTTTTTAAAGAAGACATTTAAAGTTTTTGCTACATACATATTAGGAAAATGAATGACCACCCCTAGGGCTGGGTCAATTGACCCAAGGGCTTGACCCAACAAACTTGGTAGACACTTACTAGAAAATGTTTCATGCCTAATATATAAGCTCCAGCTCTTTGGATATATTAAAAGAAGATATTTTAAGTTTTTTTTCTTTTGGTTGCCATGGCGACCAGTTTTGCATAGAATTAAATTCTTTGTTCAAATTTTAAAGGTGACCACAAAAGGAACATCCTTGTAAAGTTTAAATGAAATTGGGTTTGCAGTTTACGAGATGATGTCTTTTAAAATAAAAGTTTATGGACTGATGCCAGACAAAAAGCGATTACAAAAGCTCATCATGTCACTTTGCGACAGGTGAGCTAAAAAACAAAAACTAAATTCAATACAATGAAGTAAATACACTAATAAGTTTAAGGAAATGCCTAGCAAGGCAGATAGATGAACAACAATACATTATGTATTCAAAATAATACAAATTCAATTCTAAAGATACATAGAGAGTAAGTTACATAGTTGATGAAATGAGCCATGATGGCAAAATTAAAAGTTGATATCTCTTGAACATGTTGGGTTATATCCCAGACAAGCAACTAGACCACCGACCGCCAGCAAGCTCCAGAAGGGGGTATAGAAAGTTATCTAGAGCTTATCAGATCAGACAAAGCAGGAAATAGATGTATACTAAATTAATGGTAAGATATAAAAGAAGCCCATGTGTTGAAGTATTCCAATGACTTATTGACCTAGTTTATGACCCTTCATGACCCAAATGAAATCTTATACTCAAAAACATTCATTCTGACAAAGACTTATATTGACTAGATTCAAATGTTGCCCTAAATATAAAAACAATATTTTTAATGAATTTGATGTAGTGATTTTGATTTTGACCTGTCAACACCCACATAGACCTAATCAAATAAATTAGTCTGACGATAAGTTTCTTGAAAATTGTGGCCTCTAGTGTGAAAACAAGGTAAAGGTGAACAGGCAACTCACGACAGAAATCAAACACTACTATTAAATATTTATGAGCACTTAAACAATTCGGCCTAACCTACATATTCTTGAAGAGCATGTTACCCTAACAACACTTTAAAGCAATATTTTTATTTTTGTTTTCTAGCACTTATTTCATCCATTTTTCAAACACTTTTCAGATTGAATAAATTTTGCACAAAAATTGACACAAGAGTTCCATTTTGACCCTCATTCACCCACTAATTTCAAGCTTGTCCACAGGAATGTGTTAAATCTTCAAGCAGTAAATAGAACTGTTTACTAAAAATACATATGTCTATGAAGAAATGGTATTGCTACTTAGATTTACCTTATTGCATGTTATTTAACTTAGATTTTATGTAAACCAATGTTATCGGTGCTAACTCACTACAGGTGTTTTGCGCCATTATAATGTCAGACATTGTCAGTGGTATGCACACTTATTTTAGTTCCACTAATGTTGAACTTGAATGTTTTACGTAAGAAAGCCTCTTCAGCATTACTATATGGAACTTTCCTGCCTCAAAGAAAACTGACCACGTGCGAAGTGAGTCTGGTTAGGCAATAATTTAAAATTGAAGCTCTTAGACCAACATTGACAACTTCTGACCACAACTGAATTGGTCTGCGGATCATGACCACACTAATCATACTAATCAAACATGAGTTTTATATATGCTTCACTTTCTGCTTCCAACTCTAAAGACAAATGAGGAGACCTGATTGTTGTTTCCCTGTATGGATCAAACCTTCAACCTGGGGTTGCAAAACTACATTCAAGGACATAAGTGAGCTGTTATTTTTTACTTCCTATGTGTTTGCAAGAATCTGTTATTGTAATTGTTTCAAATTATTGAAATCAGAGTTGTTATTTTTTACGTCCCATGTGTTTACAAGAATCTGTTATTGTAATTGTTTCAAATTATTGAAATCAGAGCTGTTATTTTTGACTTCCCATGTGTTTGCAAGAATCTGTTATTGTAATTGTTTCAAGTTATTGACATCATTTCTATTTAAAGAAATACTAATATGTAATTCATATTATACACTTTAAAATACACTGATCAGAATATGATTACAGTATCAATATATGTAATAGTAACAGTCGGGAAAATAACTAGTACAAGCTCTTACTAATTTTTGGTTAAATTTCTGAAAGACCTTTGAAGTTATTTAGAATACAATTATCTTATATGGACTTTTTTTATAGAAAATGTCTTTATTTTAAATTATTCAGTTTTTTTTTTCATATTTTTTAATATCATGGGAACAAAATTACACAATATTTGTAATCAGTACATTAAAGAATATTTATTTTGCATTGGATTAATTATGTATATGCTATCATGTTACAGCTATGCGTTTTAAAGTGGACTAACTTATGTTTTGATATTCGCGTTTATCATAGAGATGTAATTGAAATTCTGAGAATTTAATCCTTTATGTTAATATTTTTTATCAATAAAAAATAATGAAGAAAATGATTTTTTTTCCTGACAATTCTTAAATATTGCTGTCTTTTAATATAATATATTTATTAATTTGGTGATGAGTTAATTATGTGTAAAACTATTGCATTTGACAACTTTCTTTATTTTTTTCCATGGCTACCGATTATTGAAAGCAAATGATAGTTTTTATATCAATATATTATATTATTATATATCACCAAGATGAGTAATAACTCTATATCTTTATTATTTTATTATGTAAAACTATGTATTTATTTCTAGTTTATATATACCAATAAAGGTTTAAAATGTATTTATTTGTTGTTATGGTGAAGTCATACAAATTAGAATATTTCATGAAATATCTAGTATTTAAACAATAATTGTTTCCAGCTATTCAGCAGATGTTATTCTGCCTCAAACTAGTTATAACTCATTTTCGCCCAAATATCACATTTGGTCCAAAAATCGCTGAGCTTGTCACATATATGCACGGCCGTGCAATACCATATTCACGGAGCCGCAAAATCGGCATGGGTGTGTGATTAATATTTTTATTAAATGCATTATTATTTTATTATGTCCTACGTCTTATTAGCTGTCGTTTACATTTTAAACGTAAATTGACTTTGTTACAGCGACAAGTTTTAATTTGATAAATCAAAACTTGTAGTGTAATATGAAGTTGATTTCATTAACCAGAATCACTGTTTCTAACTGTTCATGGCACAAACATTAAATCATTGAAGTCAGTCTAAGATTTGGCACAATATATTGTTTTTTTTAAGAATTAATTAAAGCAAATAAAAAAGAAGCCTCTTCATGAGTGAAGACATTTGGTAGTATACATACGAGGATGGATACACTTTGGGAGGAGTCCCCTTCCTATAACACTGTGAAAAAATGGGCTGCTGAATATAAGAGGGGTAGGGAGAGCATTGGAGACGATGAAATAAATATTCAATGTATCCTAGCATATCTGTTTACCTCCATTTGGACGTATTTTTAGTCATAGGATGTGTTTTAGCCTTTTATTATAAATTATATGTAAGCTGACGTAGGTTAAGGTGTTCTATCAATAACAACTCTAATATATGCGTTTACATGCTGTCAATAGACGTTACCTAGACGTGTTGTCTCTCTGATTAAAAGCAGACAACTATTTTTATGTTCATGAAATGCTACATAAAATATTTATTAAATTTTGTAAGTGATGGTTTTCTTAGAGATAAAATATAGGATGTATACATTAATTGATAATCAACATACAATACCTTTGGACAATTATCACACTGATTGCATTTATCATTGATTCAGGAATTCAAAAAGAGAAAAGGTATTTGAAACATATTTAAATAATTTCGGAAATGAAATCAATCGTGTTTTGAAGAAAGCTTATTTCTAAAAAGTATACATATGCATTTCGTAATTGTTATGTTTGTTCAGAGAAAAAATAGAAGAAAAGTCGAATTTTACAAAGTTTGGTCAGTTAATGTCAGTCAAACATGCGATATAGATGATAATTTCAATTGCTAAGTACAGGAAGATTATCGTGTAATATTTATGAATGATTATAATGCAATTTTCTTGATACATTTCTTCAATTAAAACATGTACAAGGTTGAAATTATTACTCGTACAGATGTGCTACAACATCAGATTTTGAATAATACTGCTACTTACTTCAATGATTGCGTATAGACTTACCTTGGTATATTGTCTTATTTGTTATCATATAATGTTTTAGCCATATACAAAATTATTCGGTATTGTTGCAGACTATTTGACAATTATCAGAACGATTTCAATAATCATTGATTCAGGCATTCAAAAGGAGAAAAGGTATTTGAAACATATCTAAGGACTTATGTAAAGATCATCAGTTTTCTATGTAAGGCAAAATAAACTTTGTATGATTAATTAAGTGATTCATATTGAAATTTCCGTATTTCGCAGATAGGAATTTATCTTAGATATATCGCAAACATTACAGACAGAAAGTCGAAATTTCGATAAGGATTAGAAACATAATAAAAATAGTCTTGAAGACAAATTTTGAATATGTTTTATTGGTTGAAATTCTTTAGCTCTGACATAAAGATGAGTGCAGCATATAACTTGCGAATTTATTTTTTTTTTTTTTTTAGAAAACGAATGTACACATTTTAGTATTTACAAACATAAGTTGTCATTTTCTACAGCATAAACTGTGCATAATGAATATTCGAAGAAAATTATATTTATTAAAGAGTCCGAGAATAAAACGCTTAAATGAAAGTATGTTTATTCATCTTATATTGGATTGAATATATAAACTAATCGTTTACTTAATTTGACTTTATGTCTTATATATGTCGATGATTCTAGAAAATAGACAATGTTTCTTGACGACGGTTGGGGTACATACTTACGATTTGACAAAAAAGGATGTACAATTTGTTGAAAGCAGTCTAATTGAGGCTGGTTTTGTAATAAATATTGAAAAATCCATTTTAGATCCTGTTCAACATATTGAATGGATAGGTTTATTGTGGAATAGTATAGATTTTAAGTTAGCTATACCGGAAAGAAGAATTCAAGATCTTAAAGAAACACAAGGTTTTGTTTTAGGTAGATCTAAAATTTCTGCCGGATTATTAGCAATATGCGCCGGGGAAATATATTTCTATGATGCCTGTAGTTGGGAATGTGTCACGTTAAATGATTAGAAGAATTTATCTGGTAATTTATAATAGAAATTCATGAGATTGTCCTTTAAGCATTAACTCGGACCAGGAATGCTTATTAGAATTAAAGTTTTGGTTACAGAATGTTGATATGATAAATTATTGGTTATTAAAACCCTAAAGTAGAGCTCAAACTTTGGTTTATTCAGATGCAAGTGCCAGTGCAGCAGGTGCATGTATAGTAAAATCTACAAATATAGTTTTTCACAATGTTTGGTCAAACTATGATAGACTTAAAAGTTCAACTTTTAGGGAGGTAAAAGCTATTCCTTTAGCAATGAAAGCATATGGTCCAATTATAGCAAATAAATCGGTTAAATGGCACTCTGATTCGCAGAGTTGTGTGTCTATAATACAGGCAGGTTGTTCGATGTGAGAATTACAGGAAATGGCACTTGAAGTATTTGAATTATGTTTAAAATTGAATATTGATTTATGCATTCAATGGGTACCCAGAGAAGAAAATTGTATTGCAGACAATATTAGCAAAATTTCAGATACAGATAGTTGGAAAGTGACTTCATATTTTTTCTAGTTTATAGACAAAAAATGCCTGTAGATGCTTTTACCCACGATTGGGCGGGTGTCCTAAATTGGATAGTACCACCAATTTATTTGGTTAATAAAACAATTTTTCATCTTCTATCTTGTGGTGCGCATGGCACTCTAATAGTTCCTAAATGGAAAAACGCTGCCTTTTGGCCAGTCTTATTTAATAGAAACGGGTTTAAACGATAATTTATTTTGGATATTTTAGCGTTTAATGAAGGACAGGACTTTTTTTTGTTAAATGGGTTAATGCAAAGTGTATTTTTGGTTCTGAAAAGTTTAAAAGCAAAGTTTAAGCAATTAAGCTTTTAATGATAGCATATTATCAAATATTGTTGTGTATAAGGAATATGTTTAATAGGGAAAATTTGTGAAGTGCATATGTTATCTCTGCTTAATAGGGAAGTATTTTGTGAAGGATATATTATTCCTGCTTAATAGGGAAGAATTTGCGAAGGACAAATGCTATTTCAGCTTAATAAGGAAAATTGTGTGAAGGACATGTGTTATCCCTGGTTAATAGGGAAGATTTTTGAAGGACATTTGTTATCTCTGCTTAATAGGGAAGATTTTGTGAAGGACATATGTTATCCCTGCTTAATAAGTGTGACTTTGTGAAGGACACATGTTATCCCTGCTTAATAGGGTAGATTTTGAAAAGGACACATGTTATCCCTGCTTAATAGGGAAGATTTTGTGAAGGACTCATGTTATCCCTGCTTAATAGGGAAGCATTTTGTGAAGGACATTTGTTATCCCTGCTTAAAAGGGAATTATTTTGTGCAGGACATTTGTTATCCCTGCTTAATAGGGAAGATTTTTTCAAGGACATTTGTTATCCCTGCTTAATAGGGAATTATTTTGTGAAGGACATTTGTTATCCCTGCTTAATAGGGAATATTTTTTGAAGGATATATATAATTGCTGCTTAATTTTTCACATATATGAATATAAAGCGTTTTTACTATATTCATATGTTATATAATTGTTTGATATTCTTTTCTAAGTGTTTAAAAAGAATGGATAAAGTAAATGTTTTATACATGTATTTGTTTCTCAACAAGGTTATTAATTATGCGATTATATAGATTTTTGATTAAACATTATATTTTTTTTTTATTTTTTCGTTTTTCCACAATTTACATATTTATTCAAGATAGGTATCTGGAAGAATATTTTAAATGAAGATATACCAGACGTTTTGAAAGATAACTACAAAAAACTAGAAGCAAAGATTTTGGAATCAAAATCAAATAATACTTTTAAATCATATAATGGTTATTTTAAAGTTTTTTTGTAAATGGTGCAATAAACACAATTCTTTACCCGTACCAGCAAAAGATCATCACATTGCTGTTTTTATTTCCTCTACAATGAACAAATTTACGTCTTTGTCAAAAATAAATGCCATGTTATACAGTACAGCATGGGCACATGAAATTGCAAGTTTTAATGATCCTTGTAAGTCGAGTATTGTGAAACTTACAAAAGAGTCACTAATGCGCAAGTGCGGTAGGCCGTCTGAACAAAAAATACCTTTTTTCTTCGGTCATATGAGAAAGTAAGTGACAAAATTTGGAATGGACGAAAATCTGTATAATTAAATATTTATAACAATGTGTCTTCTTTCATATGCAAGTTTTCATCGTTTTGATGAAGTAGTTAGAACGTCGATATAGACGAAAATCAGACTAGACTTTTCATTGATTCTTGTAAAACAGACAAATATAAAAAAGGAAATTCGGTTTCTATAGGCAGAACTAATGATTCCACTTGTCCAGTGAAATATTTAGAAACATATTTATTGAAATGTAGTATTTCATAAGAAAGTGAAGAATTCTTATTCAGACGTATTTCTTTTTGTAAAAAGAGCAATTGTCATATATTAAGAAAAGGCCAGCTTATATTATATACAACAGCTATTGAAGTTATGTTGAAAAATTTAGAATCCATCGGTTTAGACAAATTGCAATTCGGTTTGCATTCATTAAGATCAGGTGGTGATACTAGTTCAGCCCGTAATGGAGTTTCAGATAGATTATTTAAGAGACATGGTCGTTGGCGATCAGAACATGCTAAAGATGGTTATGTGTGGGAAGATGATATTATGAAAAGATCAGTTTCATTAAATCTTGGAATTTAGTTTCCCGAACTTTTCTTGTCGAAATAAATATTCAGTGTGTTATTGCTACTCCTATAAAGTGTTTGTTATTTATTATAACATTAATGATAAGATAATAAATAATTTATGTTTGGCTGAATGAAATGAAAGAAACCATAAATATATTTACGTTACGTTAAGGTTATTCTTAATGCTTTAAGATATTAAACTATGTTTAAGATAATACAGGATGTAAAATATATTAATACGCCAGTTTTGGCGGAAATATTTTACATACGGGTAGAGATTAGGAACTAGATTAGTATAAATAGTCAGTAACGGCGTGTTATCACTATCGAAGCTCTTGACACACTGATAGAACGACACGTTTATTCTAATCTATCTTCCCACCCACCCACCCATTATCACAGCCTTGTTTGTTAAAATAGAAATATGTAATGAGATTCTTATTTTGTTTTGTATTTTTCAGAGTTGACAAATATTGTTATTGTCTTAACAAATATCATGGATAAGGAGTATGAGTGAAGTGGTTCTGACAAAAATGGTTTTTAACCTTGTTTATTATTTGTGTTAAGACGATGTATCCAAGAGGAATGGATAGTGATTCATGGAACCACATATGTGTATATGTGAATTGGAGTGAGTGGATCGGCGACACGGGACATTACATTTATTTTACACATAATTAAATGTTAAGTGCAGGGACACATATACTTAAATCATTATAAGTATTTTTTATATACATGTCGTCGATGTCTGTGTGTGTTACAGTGTATTGAAATAAATATTCAGTGTGTCATTGCTACACTTTGATACTTTGATACTAATAGCTCACCCTGAGCCTTCGGCTCTGGTGAGCTAAAAAATGAACAAGATATTGTCTTTCCTAAAATAAAGTTGACATACTGATGCACTGCTTTACATGGTGACCATGCAGATGGCTATGAGGAGCACAGCAGCCTTGAGCATAGTAATGCTGATGCAGGCATTCTCTTACCTGTAAAATACAATAGGCCAGAAGCAGTACCAAATCTCTTTGAATTTATCGGCAATATATTTAAAAAAAAATATAGGAAAAATATTCAAAATATAGGACAATATAGAAAAAAATAGGAGTTTTTTTTTTTTTAAATATAGGATTCGAACCCAAAATTTAGGAGTTTTATAGGAATATAGGAATCAGTTGACAGCCTGTAACTTTTCTTTTCAATTTGGACCGGCTCAGCATGGAAAATTGTTTAATTTATTCCGGAAAGGAATCACGGCTCCAATTAAAAACTTATAAAAAATCTATAAGCTAAATTTCTTTATTTTAAACTACATCTTATAAATTTTAAATGGACTCAAAGTGTATATTGGGCCAGCGTACCGGTGTAGCGTGAGATCCGTCAGACCCGTGTAAAATGTAAGATCTTACAAATCTCACGGGAGGGTCGTGTAAAATGTCAGACGTGACAAACGTAAGACTATTTTAGTGGAGAACATTTCCTGTTGCAATTAATTTACATACTGTCAATATTTCATTGCATCAATAAAGTAAAAGCGAATGAGTTTGTCTGTTTTTTACGAGTAAAAAATAACTATTTTGATAAATGTTCGGCTTTGAAATAGCCGCTCGGATGTTCATGATTTTCTACAAATTTATTTGGATTTATATATTTTGCATACTATGAAGTAAATATGAAGTAACTAATGGACCACTCCTTATGTTTTTAAAATTGAAAAAATACAGTAGTGAATGTTGCTGTCCATCTATGAGTGAATTACACAACTGCCGGGTAGTAAATTGAAATCATCTTGTTCGGCCCTAAATAAACTCGACCGAGTCGATCATCTCGGCCAGGATCTGTATCCGTTCAAATAACCCTTATGATCTGTTAAGAAATTATCAACAGAAGTTTTAAAATAAATAATAACACCAGCGGGTATTAATTAATTTCACATAGGGTATTAATTGAACCCTCACCTTTCTTAGGCTGGTGCTTTAAACCTATAGATACCTTTTACTACAGACACTTGGGGTGCCTTTAAAATCCAAATAAAATATATCTTTGTCAATCCCAGCACATGTACTGATCATATAAGTTAAAAAAATTTAATATAAGCCGTTTTGAAAACAAATCATTTATCAAGGTCTATAACAATACACACACAAGAGCTCCACATCCCAAGTGTCTGTGCCTTTTACCTGCACTGTGCTGTCCTATAAACTTACATGCTAGAAGATCTTTCATTTTAGCAGAGGATATTTCGTGTCAGTCAATAGACAGGGTCCCTACAGATTCTTTCAAGCATCACTGATTGCAGAATACACTACTGCAGGAATGAGTGGGTACGAAATTTATTTAAGCACAAAACTATAATCTAACAGCAATGCTACCCCAATAAATCAAAGTTTCTGGCAAGTTCAAACACAACCATAATTAGGTCAAGTAAGTTCTATACACTTGAAATCAAATTTTCACTTGTCAAGTCATTACAGTCAGGTAATCAACATTAATTATTACTGAAGAAATAGAGGACAGCCAAGATTTTTTCTATAAATACAATATTTATTTCATTGCGTGGTATGAGCATAAATATTTCATGAGTGGTGGTTGCCACAAGTGAAACATGATAATTTTCATACTACAAACTATTTATAGAAAATACTTAAATTTACTTGTTTATTATAAACATTTCTCTTTTTTGACATCACAATATGAAAGACTAACTCTGCTGAATATAGCAGAAAGTAGTCTGGCAAGACACCGGTGAAAATATGTTTCACTGCAGTGAAAAATATTTTTTTTTGCAGTGAAAATAAGGAAAATGAAAATAAGCATTTAATTTCATCAATATTTTTCATCATTTTATTTATAAGTATATAATAAAGAAACATAACCTGGAAATACCATATTTCCAGCTTGGAAAGGGGTGCAAACCTTCTCTTCGAACTGTTCTTTTATATTCGTTTCTGCCGGGTACTTACATACCAGTCGAATACCAAATCAGCAAAACAGTTGTACAACAATTAATTTTAATCAATAATTAATTTATTAATCATAAGTAAGTAACTTTACTGTTTACTATCTTTATGGAGGGATATAGTGGGTTTATAATGAAACTGACACTGGAGAAGTCATAAGGCAAGTTTCAACCTGAACTGGAGTGAAGAAGGAAGATACACTTAGATGTCATTTCTGGCTTGCACCAGAATAAAACTTATAATATAAGTATACATGTAACTTAGACATTTTACATACTTTATTTTTATCAGTATTTGTCCTAGATGCTAACTGTTTGCTAGATAGTCTCATATTAGAGTATTTTTTTCCTTATCAGATCTGAATTATCCATGCTAGAGGTATTGGTAAACATGTGACAACAATAATTTCTTGCATATCAGACAGGAAAATGTAATGTTTACGCGGGAGCTAAAAAACCTTGCTTACACCCTTGGCTTAAAAGGGAATTTCTAGCTCTTGGGTAACTGTTTACAGAAAACTCTGCAGAGCATATTGCCGAAAACAATTATGCTTAAGCTTAATCATGTTTTAAGAATAATTAAATGGTTTCATTCTTACTTTTACCCGATAAAATAGCATCTCTATATAGTTTTGTTTTGCTGCTAACCATATGACGCCATCATATGACGTAATGATTGGAGATAGATAAGTTTATCCGGCAAGGCTTAATCCAGCTGATGATATTGACAGTAGCAGGATAAAAATCCTTTTAAGCTATCAAGCACTTTGAATATTTCAATAATAATAGTAATAAAATTATATGTTAGTAATATGCACATTTTTGTAGTTTAACTGAACTGTCTAGTCACACTTGTTTTGTCTAAGTATAAATCATTTCCATAAATAAATGACTAAGTTATGAATCATTTCCATAAATGAATGACTAAGTTAAGAAAATGTAAGCGAAATTCAATCATCTGACCAGGATGGTCAAGGGCATTTAAAGATATAGCCGTTTATATGGATTGCATTAGTTTGACCTTGACGGTCAGGGCAATAACTTACCTTCAAGTTCAAATATGAGTGAAGGTCAAGGTGTGTCTGATTAGCTTGAGTGTCTCTACTAAAAGATTGTTGTTTTCAAGTTTGAAGACAATCCATTAAAAATTATCAAAGTTATAGCCACTAATAGCAAAAAGCAATCAAAATTTGGACATTGGACTTTGAAGGTCAGGGTCATTTATGAATGAAGGTCAAGTTTTATCTAGTCTACTTCAAGGTCCTGCCCAAAGATATTTTGAGGCAAAGTATGAAGACAATACAGCACGATCTTAGTATTGTTATGATTGTTAAGTTTGTGAACAACAACGGGAACGCTGCCATGACTGCAACAATAGTGAATACCCCTATTTTTTTTCCTAAAAAATATTCAAGCTAAAACATTAAAACAAGGTAAAGTAGTGATTCTCTGGCACTGTAATTCTTCGAAATGGTCTCTATCAATGTGTGAAGTTTTAATCAGGGGACATCTCTGCCAGAGTGGTTATGGTTGTTGACTTCAAACCACTAGCCCCTTACCACTGTGGATACGAATCCTGGCAGGGACTTTAGATTCTTTCATGTAATGAAGCTATATTAGCTAGCTTACGGAATGTCGGTGGCTCTACTCGGGTTCCCGTCTGGACCAGAAATAATGCTAGTCGTAGTGCTTATGATTATGCTTCAAATAACAAATGATACATATGTACTCCAATTAAGTCAAACAAAGTGTGTCCTAACCCTAGACATAGGTGTTAAGGGTAAAACACAGCAATATCAGATGAATTTATGGTTTGTCGCAACTGTTTAGGCAGTTTGATGACAGCTACAATAGCTTCAATTGGTTATCTTTACATATTTTCAAATATGCTTTATCAGGTTTACAACTATAATTGTTTCTTATGTAAAACTGAATGAAGCATAATTGTTTAAATACAATAAAGAGTTTACAATGCAACAAATAAGGTCCTATAATTATTTTTTTATTGTTGTATTTCAATATTATGGAATAGATATTTACAAAATTGGAAACAAATAATGAAGCTATGGTCTATCACTGAATTATCTGCCGATCCCCTCTCATGATAAATCATGAAGATAAAGGACTGAAGGTTGTATGAATTGATCTAGTATTCCCAGGTTAACCAAGTTAAATAGAAGATTACCTACTTAGGTGTTACTTGTCAATACTTGAGCTTTTCTAACCCTTTTATAAAGTACAATTGATAATATGAATGTAAATGATAAATACACTTTTCCCCATGATGGGTGTTTCTCAGCTTTCTTTCAGTTATAACATGTGACAATCTTATGATTCTAATCAAGTTCTGACTATAATCCTTTCACAGAGTCTATGAAATAATAAAGATGTAATTCATTGTTACATTCATTTACACCTTTGGTATCTCCTTGTTACTCCATGATGTCTTCTTTACCACTTTTAGTTCACTTTAGTTGGTCTTTTTATTATCATAATTCACTTAATTTACTTTCACTGACAGTTTTATTGTAATTTCATCCAAAGTATCATAAAATTCAATATTGACAAAATCAGGAAAAGATACATTTTGCTGTCACGTTGGCACTCTTAAACATTAATTGCCCGAATTAACTATATTTTCAATACTTTTTGATAACTCTGTTTTATAGCTTCAGTCTTAATTAAATCCAACATAAACATAACTCATGTGGAAAAAGTGAAATGCGCCTTTTTTACTTGCACTTGTGTCTTCTGGAAAAAATAATTTTTAAGACTGACTACTAACTAAAGATGAGGACTGATCCTGTGGGCTACAATTCCTTTTCATTTGAAATGAAAATCAGGCAATTTTACTTATACTGAATTCTTGCATCACATATTTTGCATTTGTCAAGTTTTTCTTCAAAATCTGCTTTCATATTACACATTTTGTATCACCAACAATATACAGATATCCCAACAGATCTACACCACTTCCTTTTTGTCAGGTTGATGTCTCTTGCAGAATATTTGTACATCATGTATTTTGCAAAAGATCCAGAAATAGCTTCCTTTGACCATGAACTGCTGTTTCTGTAAAATTAGAGAGAAAATAAATTTAACAACAGTCATCAGTAAAGGGCATCACTATCAATAACATTTTTTTACAAAACAACTTTATAAGGAGCATAACAGTTTTAAGTATATATATATATATTGCTTTTAGGATAATAGCATCCATTATACAATGCTTTATAACTAAGCCCTGGCAAGATAATCAATAATTCAAGTTGATAGCTTTAATAGCAATTTTGACAAATTGCTTGTCATCATACAAACAAGTATTTCAAGATTAATTTTGAATGATATCTTTTATACTTTTGATAAAAATAAAGTTAAACATATCTGTAATGATTGAAAATACATGTAGATTGTATTATATACTTTCAAGAAAATGGTCCTTGTTTATACAACTTTCTCTTTAATGCCATGATCATCAAGTGTTCCAAGTTTCACATTGATACCTTTCAGTTTTGAAATAATTCAACTTAATAAGCAATTTTGAATAAAAGTCCCAAACTCCAAATATGTTGCTTTTCAAATATCCATTGTTAAACAAATGTGCTTTATCAAAATTATGCATAAAGATAAAATATTCATCAATCAGGAATCAGCATTAGATGACAAGCACAATCATATTAAATAAAAACAAAAAACAAGAGCCACCGCCAAGCTGGGCAACGCTCGACTTTTTACTTTCTCTAAAAGCAAACAAAGAAATGTTTGAACAAAATCGTTTCCTTTTTATAAAATTAATCTGTCTGTCTTGTCACATTCAAGTTTTGTCTAAATATTTTAAATAGAAACACGCAATTCTATAAATAGAACATTCTATAAATAGAAACACGCAATTCTATAAATAGAAAATTTTATAAATATAAACATGTGGAGTCACGTGGTGACACGTGGTGGTGTCAAGTGGTTGACACATGGTGTCATGTTGTGGTGTCACATGGTGTTGTCACATGGTGGTGTCATGTTGTGGTGTCAAATTGTGGCGGCATGTGGTGGTGTCACATGGTGGAGTCACGTGGTGGCAGTGTCACGTGGTGGTGTCACGTGGTGTTATTGACAGGTGGTGGAGACACATGTTGTTGTTGTTGTAGATGATGATGATATATTTATATATATATATATATACTAAGGCCCCCAGGATTACACGTTTAAACGGATTCATTTCGATTTTCATTCGTAAACGTTTAAGATATTTTCTACCGTTTATTCGAAATGACCATATTGTCTTACAAACTTTCTTAATCATTGCCTATTATCATTGATTTTATCAATTCTAGTGGTTTATTCAAAAGTAAAAACAAGATTGCATTTGAGAAAAATGCTATGCCACCGCATTAATACAACACTAAATAGTAGTGTAGGAACAATTTTTTTTTGTTTCTATACAATTGAAGATTGTCATAATGCATAGATCCCTGACCTATCTTATTCTTATTATCAGATTAGGGGTTAAATCTATTGTTAATCCAATAAAAAATCAGAGTAATATAATCAGAGGAATATATCAATGCACTTGAGTCTGGTGAATTTGGTGGTGAAGGTCATATTTCACACAGCCTAACTATCACGACTACATCAAAGGACAACACAGTAAGACACTTTGTCAAAATCTAGGTCAGCTGATATCAAAGTTCACTTTACAACTTAAACTGTGCACATGGTCAAAATTCCATTGCTTTACATCAAAGGACAAGAAAGCTGGTCACTTTCCCCTTGGGCAAGGCAAAATTTTGACCCAAGGGTTTAATTCAAAACAATCTTGATACAGGTCCACCAAACAACATTTCAAGTCAAACATCTAAGCTGTAGCTATCTCCCATTCAGAAAACATTTGTTTTATTTTCTGTTTTTACAATGTGTACATAATGAGAATCACTGCTCCCTGGCAGGGCCAATTTTGACACCAAGGGAAAATTTGAACAACTTTGGTAGAGGACCTATATATTATATTATATAGCAAACATCAAAGCTCTATGCCTTTTACCTTCAGACAAAACTATTTTTTTTTACTATATGTACATAATGAAAATCAATGACCCCTGGGGTGGAACCAATTTTGACCCCAGTGCTATAATTTGAACAATCTTGGTAGGGGCTAAAGCCTCATAAAGTCACATGCCATATATGTAACCTCTAGCTAGCCTTTGTCAATTTAGAGAAGATGTTTTCAAGTTTTTACTTTATACATATAAGGAAAACTATCGCCTCTGGGGCAGGGCAATTTTAACACTAGGGGCATAATTAAAACAACTTAAGTAGAGGACGCATAGATGATAATATTGTTATATACCAAATATCAAAGCTCTAAGCCTTGTAAAAAGTTTTTTTTTACTATATGTACATAGTGAAAATCAATGACCCGTGTGCCAATTTTGACCCCAGAGCTTTAATTTGTACAATTTTGCTAGAGGTTCACAACACAATGTTTCATGCAAAATATCTTAACGCTAGCCTTTGTAAATTTAGAGAAGATGATTTTTTAAGTTTTTACTATATACATATTAGGAAAACCTATGGCCCTCGGGGTGGGGCTTATTTTGACACTAGAGGCAAAATTTGAACAACTTAGGTAGAGTACTTATAGATGATATCATTTAACAAATATTAAAACTCTAAGCCTTGTACCTTCAGACAATAAGATGTTTTACTATATGTATACATTGAAAATCAATGACCCCCGGGGCGGGGGCAATTTGACCCCAGGGCTATAATTTGAACAATCTTGCTAGAGGTTCACTTCACAATGTTTCATGCAAAATATCTAAAATCTAGCAATTGTCAATGCTAGAAAAAAGTTTTTACTATATACATATAAGAAAAACCAATGACCCCCGGGGCGGAGCCGATTGTGACCCTAGGGCTATAATTTGAACAATCTGGGTAGAAGTTTACTAGACAATGCATTATGCAAAATATCTAAGCTCTAGGCCTTTTGGGTCTTTACGAGAAGGTATTTTAAGTTTTTACTATATGTACCTATAGTGAAAATCAATGGCCCCCGGAGCGGGCCCGATTTTGACCCCCGGGCTATCATTAAACAATCTTGAAAAGGGTCTACCAGACAATGCCTTATGCAAAATATCTAAGCTCTAGGCCTTTTGAGTCTTTACATGGAGGTATTTTAAGTTTTTACTATATGTACATATAGTGAAAATCAATGACCCCTGGGCGGGGACGATTTTGACCCCAGGGCTATCATTAAAACAATCTTGAAATGGGTCTACCAGGCAATGCCTTATGCAAAATATCTAAGCTCTAGGCCTTTTGGGTCTTTACAAAAAGATTTTTTTAAATTTATTCTTATAATTCCTTTTGGTTGCCATGGCAACCAGATTTCTGCATGGAATGAAATTCTTTGAACAACTTTGGAAGCCCTTTATCCAAGGATCAATCCTGCCAAGTTTGGTTGAAATTGGACTAGTGGTTTTTCACTAGAAGATTTTTGAACTTCACTATATAATCTATATAACACACAAACAAACAAACACACACACACATACACGCACAGGTGAATCGCTATATGCCACCGCATCGCAGATTCTTCGGTGGCATAAAAACAAAAAATGGATGTTTACAACTCTCCACACAGCATTTCCGTGCAATACTCGTGACATAATACATTTTTGGTAAAAAATGAAGATACAATACAGAAAATATGTGCTGACTCAATCGTGATGAGCCCTCGACATTCTTAATTTGTACATGTATTAAAAACAGAAAGTAAGTCATCATTTGGCGACATATATATGGTGTATATAGTACATAGAGGTACCACCGTTTAAATTGTAAACGTGGGAGCCTCAATATATACACACTCTCACACACACACACACACACCAATAAATATATATGAGCCGCGTCATGACAAAACCAACATAATGGGTTTGCGACCAGCATGGATCCAGACCAGCCTGCGCATCCGCGCAGTCTGATCAGGATCCATGCTGTTCGCTTACAGACCCTATAACAAGTACAGAAACTGATAGCGAACAGCATGGATCCTGATCAGACTGCGCGGATGCGCAGGCTGGTCTGGATCCATGCTGGTCGCAAACGCACTATGTTGGTTTTGTTGTGACACGGCTCATATGGTCATTTAATGCACAAATCTGAGAAAATTCAGTAATTTAACCTTTAAGGTCAAGGTCACGAAAGAGCCCAAGTGTTTGATAAACAACAAGGAATTGTGCTTAAGTATGTGCTGTAATAATATGAAGTTGATCCCTTCAATAATAGCAAAGTTACAGCCAGTTACAGCCAAAACAATGAAAAATTCAATAATTGGAACTTCAAAGTCAAGGACATAATGAGTGGAGGTCAGGTCTGTCTGGTTAATTTTAAGGGTTATCCTTGAAGATTATTACGTTCAAGTTTGAAGACAGTCCATTCAAAAATAACAAAGTTTCAGCCAATAATAGCCAAAAAAATGAAAATTTCAAAAATTTGACCTTCAAAGTCAAGGTCAGTTATGAGTGAAGGTCAAGGTCTGTCTTGTTATTTTTGATATCCTTGAAGATCATTATGTTCAAGTTCGAAGACAATCTATTCAAAAAAAAGTCGAGCTAATAATGATAGTTAACTGTTTAAAGTTTTAAAGATGGACACTTTTATGATAGTCTTACAGCTACACTTTGATGGTTTCAAAGGCAATATTCAAAGAATTCATGTAAAATCTCCAAAATATTTCTCTATAGCATTCACATGTCATATTCAGTTCTGATTTTGCTTGTTTTCATTTTATTTAAAGTATTCAGTAAAACAATTTTCTCAACATTTCCACAAAAAAGTCTTAAATTTCTCAAGGCTACACTTTGATGGTTTAAAAGGCAATATTCAAAGGATACATGTAAAATCTGAAAGATATTTCTCTATAGCAGACACATATCATATTCAGTTGTGATTTTGCTTTTTTCGCTATGGATGATTCAGTAAAAAACAAGAACGTGTTTGTTAAACACAAATGCCCCCGGTTCCGATTCTTGTCAGTAGCAATATTTCAAAAAATGTTTACCCATTCACTCAGTTATGGACAGAAACATTGCCAAAAAATTGTAAACACAAGTTATATAGCTTGACAGAGTCATGACATTTTGTAATTATGAAATATATAAGTTGCCAAGTCATTGCTATGACTTCTGAAGTGTTAAATATTCAACTTTATTAAATATATATAAATGTAAGAAATCTATACTTGGCACCCTTGACCTTGACCCACTGACACATATAAGTTATCCTCCTACCAAATATGAAATACACCTGTCAATAAATAAAGGTTGTATGGGCAAAATCTTAAAATCTATTTTGAGCATTGATGACCTTGATCAAACTGACCCCTAACTCCATCCAAAGGAAGAATACCATGCAAGTTATCTTCCAACCAAATATGAAATAAATATGTCAATAAATAAAGGCTGTATGGGCTAAAGTGTAAAAATCTATTTTTAGCACTTGTGACCTTGACCCAATTGACACCTAACTCAATCCAAAGTAAGAATAACATGCAAGTTATCTTCCTACCAAATATGAAATATTTATGTCAATAAATAAAGGCTGTATGGGCAAAAGTGTAAAACTCTATTTTTAGCACTAGTGACCTTGACAAACTGATCCCTAACTCAATCAAAAAAAAAAAAATACCATGCAAGTTATCTTCCTACCAAATATGAAATACACCTGTCAATAAATAAAGCCTGTACATGTATGGGCAAAAGTGTAAAAATCAATTTTTAGCACAAGTGACCTTAACTTACTGATCCCTACCTCAATCAAACGGATGAATACCATGCAAGTTATCTTCCTACCAAATATGAAATATATCTGTCAATAAATAAAGGCTGTATGAGCAAAAGTGTAAAAATCTATTACTGGCACTGGTGACCTTGACCCAACTGACCACTAACTTCATCAAATTTTATGTTCCTATCAATTATAAATGACATCTGTCTATAGAATATGGTTAATACACCTGTACAAATGTAAAAATCTATTTTCAACATTGGTGACCTTGACATTGGTGACATTGACCTTGACCCAAATGACCCCTTACTATACCCAAAGAAGGATGACCTCCTTTGGCATGTTTGTTTTAAACATGAAAGACATCAACCAAAAATAAAGGCTGTATGAGCAAAAATATCTAAATTTATTTTCTTAACCAGTGACGTTGACCTTGTCCCTAGAGACCACTTACTCCACAAAAAATTAGAGGACCATCAAAGGTATCCACCTACCAAATATGCAAGATATCATTAAATAAATTAAGCAATTAAGAGAAATTTACGATAAATCCAACTTGCCGGAATAGGTTAACCAGACAAGGCCCTATTTTCAAAGTGAAAAAGGGAAATAACTGGGAAATATGGATGACACAGTTATATATAACTTGGCAGTATCATGTACTAAGTGTGGGAATTATCAAGCCATTAGTATAGATAGAACTTAAGATATTTCCAACTTGCCGTTTTAGGTTAACCATTATTCATTTTCTAAGTGCTGAAAAGGGCAAAATTGGTAAATATGGAAGCCATAGTTATGTAACTTGACCAGATCATGTTCTTTGTATTGATTAGTAAGTGTGTTAACTAAGAAGCCATTGGTACGGCCGGACGGATAGACGGACGGACGGTTCAATTACTATATGCCCGGCATAAGAATTCTCAACATTTCAGAAAATGTACAAAAATATAAGTATCACATTTCTCACGGGTCAAAAAACTTATAGTTTTTCAATAATTTGTCATTTAGAAAAAAACATCTGCATTAAGGTAAATATTCATCAATCAGGAATTGGCAATATATGAAAAACACATATTTAACAGAAAAAAGTATATAGAGGCAAACTGCATATTTAAAACTTTCTAGGATGGGCATTTTTTGATAGTCTTACATTTCTCACGGCTAGATTTCATTGGCAAAGGGTAATTTTCAAAGAAAACATATTAAATCTCAAAAATATTTCTCAATAGCAGACACATATCCTATTCAGTTGTGATATTGGTTGTTTTCATCATATTTAATGTATTCAGAAAGAAAAAAATCTCAACATTTCAGAAAGTGTACAAAAATATAAAAGTCTTACATTTCTCACGGGTCAAAAAACTGGTATTTCTTCAATAATTTGTCTCTTTTTTCTTAAAATCTGCATTATAAGGTAAATATTCATCAATCAGGAATTGGCAATAGATAACAAGCACATATTAAACAGAAAAAAGTATAAAGAGGCAAATTGCCTATTCAAAACTTTCTAAGATTGGCATTTTTTATAGTCTTACATTTCTCACGGCTAGATTTCATTAGTTTCAAGGGTAATATCAAAGAACACATACAAAATTTCAAAAATATTCCTCGAGCAGAGACAAATCCTATTCAGTTGTGATTTTGATTGTTTTCATCATATTTTATGCATTCAGCAAGAAAAAATTCTCAACATTTCAGAAAATGTACAAAAATATAAAAGTCTTATATTTTCCACGGGTCAAAAAACTGGTATTTCTTCAATAATTTGTCTGTTTTTGAAAAAAAAAATCTGCATTAAGGTAAATATGCATCAGTCAGGAATTGGCAATAGATAAGAAGCACATATTTAACAGAAAAAATGTAAAAAGACAAATTGCCTATTCAAAACTTTCTAAGATTTACATTTTTTATAGTCTTACATTTCTCACGGCTAGATTTCATTAGTTTCAAGGGTAATATCAAAGAATACATATAAAATTTCAAAAATATTTCTCAATAGCAGACGCATACCCTATTCAATTGTGATTTTGATTGTTTTCATCATATTTAATGCATTCAGCAAGAAAAAAATGTCAATTTTTCAGAAAATGTACAAAAATATAAAAGTCTTACATTTCTCACAGGTCAAAAAACTGGTATTTCTTCAATAATTTGTTTTTTTATTAAACCTGCATTATAAGGTAAATATTCATCAATTAGGAATTGGCAATTGATGACAAGCACATATTTAACAGAAAAAAGTGTAAAGAGGCAAATTGCCAATACAAAACTTTCTAAGATTTTTTGATAGTTTTACATTTCTCATGTCTAGATTTCATTGGCAAAGGGTAATTTTCAAAGAATACATATAAAATCTCAAAAATATATCTCAATAGCAGACACATATCCTATTCAGTTGTGATATTGGTTGTTATCATCATATTTAATGTATTCAGAAAGAAAAAAATTCTCAACATTTCAGAAAATGTACAAAAAATATAAAAGTCTTACATTTCTCACAGGTCAAAAAACTGGTATTTCTTCAAAAAGTTGTCTGTTTTTGAAAAAAAAAAAATCTGCATTAAGGTAAACATTCATCAGTCAGGAAAAAACTGGTATTTCTTCAATAATTTGTCTGTTTTTGAAAAAAAAAAATCTGCATTAAGGTAAATATTCATCAGTCAGTTATTGGCAATAGATAACAAGCCCATATTTAACAGAAAAAAGTATAAAGAGGCAAATTGCCTATTCAAGCTTTCTAAGATTGGCATTTTTATGCCCCCGCCATATAATGGCAGGGGCATATAGTGTTACCCTGTTCCGTCATTCCGTCATTCCGTCATTCCGTCATTCCGTCCTTCCGTCCTTCCGTCATCATCAGTTTCCGTTCATTATCTTAATAACCCTTGCACATATTGAACTCAAATTTGACATATGGATATGTCATGAGAAAATACAGGTCAAGTTCGAAATTGGTCATGGTTCGATGATTTTGGCAGAGTTATGCCCCTTTTACATTGAAAATAATATGAAATTTTCAGTTTCCGTTCATTATCTCCCAAACGGTTCAAAACATTCAATTCAAAATTGACATATGGATATGTCATGAGAAAAAACAGGTCAAGTTCGAAATTGGTCATGGTTCGATGATTTTTGGCAGAGTTATGCCCCTTTTACTTTGAAAATAATATGAAATTTTCAGTTTCCGTTCATTATCTCCCCAACGGTACAACACATCCAACTCAAACTTGACATATTGATATGTCATGAGAAAATACAGGTCAAGTTCAAATTTGGTCATGGTTCGATGATTTTTGGCAGAGTTATGCCCCTTTTACTTTGAAAATAATATGAAATTTCTAGTTTCCATTCATTAACTCCCTAATGGTACAACACATTCAACTCAAACTTGACATATGGATACATCAAAGGAATGCGCAGGTCAAGTTCAAATTTGGTCATGGTTCAATGATTTTTGGCAGAGTTATGCCCCTTTCACTTTGAAAATGATATGAAATTTTCAGTTTCCGTTCATTATCTCCCCAATCGTACAACACATTTAGCTCAAACTTGACATATCGATACGTCAAAGGAATGCGCAGGCCAAGTTTAAATTTGGTCATGGTTCGATGATTTTTGGCAGAGTTATGCCCCTTTTACTTTGAAAATAATATGAAAATTTCAGTTTCTGTTTATTATCTCCCCAACAGTATTAAACATTCAACTCAAATTTGACATATTGATACGTCAAAGGAATGCGCAGGTGAATTTCAAATTTGGTCATGGTTCGATGATTTTTGGCAGAGTTATGCCCCTTTCACTTTAAAAATAATATGAAATTTTCAGTTTCCGTTTATTATCTCCCCAACAATATTACACATTCAACTCAAATTTGACATATGGATATGTTTTTGGAATGCGCAGACCAAGTTCGAATCTGGTCATGGTGCAATGATTTTTGGCAGAGTAATGCCCCTTTCACTTTGAAAATGATATGAAATTTACAGTTTCTGTTCATTATCAACCCAACAGTGTTACATATTCAACTCAAAATTGACATATGGATATGTCAAAGGAATACGCAGGTCAAGTTAGGATTTGGTCATGGTTCGATGATTTTTTGGCAGAGTTATGTCCCTTTCATTTGAAAATAATATAGATACATCTTAGGAATAAGCAGTTTAAGTTTGAATTTGGTCGTGGTTCAATGATTTTAGACAAACTTATCTTTCCTGAATGTTGGAAAAATTTTGAACTTTCAGTTTCAGCACTCATACTTTTGTGGAAATGTATATAGCCATTATGTTGGCTACAAATATGCAATATGCTATTTTTAAAAGGTTAAGACTGATTAATTTCAGTGCCTTGAACATTGTATAAAAATGGTTAAGACTGAATAATTTCAGTGCCTTGAACATTGTATAAAAATGGTTTGTGTTAACATTGAAAAGTTTTAAGGGCTTTGAACTTAGAATGAAAAAAATAATTTGTGCAAACAAATTTGGAACTAAATATTATAACATTTGAAATTTTGGCTGCATGCGGGGGCATCCGTGGCATGATGACACATTTCTAGTTTTTATAGTTTTTCATTTCTAACGGCTAGATTTCATTAGTTTCAAGGGTATTATCAAAAAATACAGATACAATTTCAAAAATATTTCTCAATAGGTGGCACATATCCTATTCAGTGTTGAGTTTGGTTGTTTTCATCATATTTAATGTATTCAGAAAGAAAAATATTCTCAACATTTCAGAAAATGTACAAAAATATAAAAGTCTTACATTTCTCACGGGTCGAAAAACTGGTATTTCTTCAATAATTTGTCTCTTTTTTTATAAATCTGCATTATAAGGTAAATATTCATCAGTCAGGAATTGGCAATAGATGACAAGTCCATATTTAACCGAAAATAGTATAAAGAGGCTAATTGCCTATTCAAAACTTTCTAAGATTGGCATTTTTTTATAGTCTTACATTTCTCACGGCTAGATTTCATTAGTTTCAAGGGTAATATCAAAGAATACATATAAAATACAAAAATATTTGTCAAAAGCAGACACATATCCTATACAGTTGTGGTTTTGATTGTTTTCATCATGTTTAATGCATTCAGCAAGAAAAAATTCTCAGCATTTCAGAAAATGTACAAAAATATAAAAGTCTTTCATTTCTCACGGGTCAAGAAACTGGTATTTCATCAATAATTTGTCTCTCTTTTTTTTCTAGATCTGCATTAAGGTTAATATTCATCAGTCAGGAATTGGCAATAGATGACAAGCCCATATTTAAAAAGAAAAAAAAGAGGCAACTGCCTTTTTAAAACTTTCTAAGATGGGCATTTTTTGATAGTCTTACATTTCTCACGGCTCGATTTCATTGGTTTCAGGCTTATTTTCAAAGAATACACATAAAATCTCAAATACAGTTTTCATTATAGCATATACATACCCTATTCATTTGTAATTCTGCTTGTTTTCATGATATTTAATAAACTCTGTAAAAAAAATCTTGACATTTTCAGCAAATGTACGAAAATATAAGTCTTACATTTCTCATGGGTCGAAAAACAGGTTAGATTTTTTTATAATGCTACCAGAGTTTTATTTTTAAAAGAAATATCCTGAGGATAACCATATTTGAATGACCTATCATTCATTAATTTGGCAAATTTCATGATCAAACATTTTTTTTAGAATATACAAAGGATATTATACAATATACACAGGATATAAGAGAAAATTAAACATTTTTCAAAGTCACTAGTATTAGACATTATTTCCTGTCAACTCATAATGACACTTCCTGTGTTTGGTATGTATTGCTTCCCCCAATTATGCCCCAGGGAGAGGTTCATAAATAACATGTATATTACCTGTATTGATGTCACTACATTTATCTGGAAGTTAAATATTTGTTAATTGTAATCTCAGCTATCCGAAAATGACCCATTTTTTGTAACGCTGGATTGTTCTAACTGAAATTATTAAATATTTTTATTATATACTTATAAATGAAATAATGAGAAATATTGATGAAATAAAAAAGCATATTTTCTTTTCCGTATTTTCACTGGTATCCTGCTGGATTATACTTTTTTAAATTCTGCCAGTACACAAATCAAAAAAGAGAAAAAAGTATATAATAAAGAGAAAAGTTTTCCATAAGTAAAGAATTTATTACATGCTTTTCGGTGATTTATAGAAATATATCAGTGATATAAAACTGGTAATTTCACTGTTTGAAACAGTGAAATTATCACTTTGATAATTTCACTGTTTTGAATTTAAGCCCCTTACGTTGTTTCAGTGAAATACCAGCGTGCACAGTACTGGGTACCAACTTAATGACGTGACGTCGTAAATGACGTCACGTTGTATTATTATTTGGCGCGCTTTTCATTCAGTATTAGGTTTAATGTCTTTTTAAAACGTTTCTTTGCATATAATAAAAAGAAAATTTGTTTAGTTTAGTGTAAGATCGAAATATATTTCATCTTGTGAACACCAAAAGTTCATATTTCACTCGTGGCTGCGCCACTCGTGAAATATACCTTTTGGTGCTCACTCGGTGAAATATATTCCGATCTTACACTGAACTAAACAAATATCCTCTATTTATTTTCATCTTGTGGTATGAAAATTATCATATTTCACACATAGCTACCTCCACTCATGAATTTTCTTTTCATACCACTTGTTGAAAATAAATCCTGTTTTCATCATTTTTATAGAAAAAAAAACTGGATTATGTTCTATTTATAGTAATATAAAATGCATTCCTTTTATAATCCGAAATAATTGTGAACAACTAAATTTTTACATTTTCTTACTGGACGCAGTAAGGAAGCAAACTTTGAAAGAAAAAACAATTATGTATAATTATGTATTAAGTTATAGTAAAAAAATAACATGTGTTAACATAAATTCGTGTTCAAGGGGAATAATTCAGGAAATAGTCACGCTAGAGTTATGAACCTTGTCACACAACATGTGTGTAATGATTAGAAATATATATTTGAAGTTTGAAATAGATACATTAAAATCAAAGAAGTTATAATATTTCTTAAAGAAAATCCTAAGTTCAAAGACAGATAAATCTGAGAATATTGCTTCAAGAGTTATATACCTTGTCACATAAGATGTAATTGATGATAAGGAATAAGTATTTGAAGTTTGAGGTAGATACCTTTAAAACTTAAAAAGTTTTATTAAAAAATAACATATTTTAAGGGAAAAAAATCTAACTTCATGGGGAGATAATTCTTGCAATATTCGTGCTAGAGTTATGAACCTTGTCATATAACATGTAGTTAATGATAAGGTACATATATTTGAAGTTTGAAGTTGATACCTTAAGACATGAAAAAGTTATGTTGAAAAATATTTAACTGCACCAAAACTTCGTATAGTGGAGCTAAAAAAAAACATTAACCCGGTACAATATGTGAAAGTACTTGCCTTAAGTTCAATCTTGTAATCTTGCAAAGTTTCATACTGGTTTAAAATGAGTAGTGTCCACAAATTTTATAAATATTTTTTTAGGGACATAACTATTGACACAATTCATTGAACCAGAAAACATCGAAGATATGCAAAACTAAACTTATAGTACTGAACATTCTGTAGCATTTATTTAATTATATTTGAAATTAAAGATATCAAAAATATCAATAACTAGCTTTGACTAGAAATGTGTCCGAAGGACAAAGGGCTCCCCCACACTCCACCGTTCTGTCAACCTTATGACTCTAGGTAAAATACATTTTGGACTACATATGCCACAAGTTGAAAACTAAAAAATCTTTTACTAAGTAAAGGGCAAGAACTTTACAAATACTGAATAAATCCACAAGCAAACCCCAAGGTGCATAAGTACACATGCTGACCAACGTTCTTGTAAACATTCAGGTCTACAAGTCCGTCTTCCCTACAAGTCAAATACTTTTTGAGCTATGCATGAAGAAGTTAAAAAAATTATAAATCTATACAACTGTAAGTCAAGGGCAATAACTCTTACAAAACTAAAAAAAATCCACATTCAAAGTTCAAGTGCAAAGCTTCACAGTGATGTTGATCATTATTCCTGTAAAGTTGGTTGATTCTAACTCAAGCATTCAAAGAACAAATAATACAACATAATGAAACGGTTTTTACTAAGTCAAGGGCAATAACTATACAAACACTGGATAAATCAACAAGCAAAACCCATGGCGCACAACTACACATGCTAATAAACATTCCTGTAAAGTTTCATGACCCTAGGTTAAATACTTTTTGAGGAACATGCGACACAAGTTGAAAATTGCAAATTTTTACTAAGTCAATGGCAATAACTCTAAAAATACTAAATAAATCCACAAGAAAATACCCAGCTGCACATGCTGATCAATAAAGTGTCATGACTCTAGGTCAAATAATTTTTGAGTTACGTGCAACACAAAAGAGAACAGACTGATAGAAGGACGTACGGATGGACGGACAGACAAGAGTAAATCTAATTGCCCCATCCCCCGCTAAAGTGGAGGCACAAAAAGGTTAGCTGATCCATCAGTCTTCTTAATTAAATAAGCTGTAAAATATTCTATATCTGATCCGTCAGTTCCCTTTATCTTCATCATTAATAAATCTCCATCACACTCATTAATGCAACCAAGTTTCCACTTGAATTACCTCTTATCTATTCCCTCTTAAATTAAACAATTTCACTGAGAATACAGGAAGGGATCTCCTAGCAAGTTCTAACAACAAAGTTTCAGTATATGTATAAATTTACCTTAACCAAGTGACCTCTCCAATTTCAAATTTTACCCTCCCTTTCTGGCAGTGTTTTTGAAAAGCTGTAATTCTTTTTAAGTTTATAAATAAAAGAAGATAATGCAGACATGTTGATAATAACAACATGTCATAGATATCACAAAAAAACATTATGTAAGACAATATGTCAAAACGAAATTTCTTTGTGGTATTATAAATATGTTACCTAAGTTTTATTTTGAGCGGAATATGGCACATTCTTAATATTAAAACAAATTTATTTGACTAAATATAAATGTGATTATTAATATAACAAAATATGTGTGCATGTTCCAACAGACAGTAACTGTTATGGATTGGGACGTGCATATAAGTTTATAACCAGTAAATTTTCCAGTGATTTTCTGCTTATATAACATCAACGAATTTTGGTAGAATTATAATATTCTTGCAAACATCATTAAATTGAAATTACACATTTCTTAACAATATGAAAACAAAAAAAACAACCGACAATAGTAATTATGGTAAAACCCAAAATTACGTTGCTAAAACTTTAACCAAATATTAACTTGTGTGTTTTCTTTTACGTTGAGATTAGTGATTTCTTTACTGTAAACATCTGCCAAATTTATTGTGCATGGAACATGATCATAAACTCCCCTTTGGCACAACACTGTTACACATAACGTATTTCACAGTGCTTGATTAAAAATAAAATACTATCACTTATTCAAATGCGACCAATTGACACAGTGTTAGAAGAGGCAGCATTTAGTAGATCCCTGGATGTTATTTGCCTTTAATAAAATTGCTTTTTTATGATATAAACCACATTTATGTGATATTAAATGGACATGAAATTGTATAATCGAATCATCCTTAAATTTCAAAATCCATGGAGCTTTCAGGGGCTGCGCCCCCTGAACCCTAACCCCTGTCCTGGACCTGCAAGGGGGCCCCTTGACCTCCTGTGTTAACATGTGTGCTTATATTTAAAATTGACCCAGCTACGCCCCTGACAATGAGTGTAAATAAGAAAATTTATAATATTTGTGTACACATTAACAAATGACAACAATTATTTTAATTATTCAAATTCAAATTAAATGGAACTAAATTTATAAGTATTAAACCCCTTTACCTGATGTTCTATTTAATTTAATTTAACTGTTATACAACTAAATAATTAGCATGGTCAATGAGGATCATTTATCAAAGGGGAGTAACTATGTGTAATTATTACAACAATAATGAAGTCATGTAAGGTTTCTTTCTCCAGACTGCATTATTTCCAAATATTTGTTCATGTGTCTCACTGTTTGGTACAAAAGTCTTCATAACAAACATCTTAGCTTTTGGCATTATAATTTTACACAAAACTTAATTAATTGTTTTACTGAAGTATTTTAGTCTATATAAACTAAGTGAGCCCAGGGTGGACCATTGTGTATGTCAGACTTACAGAACGTTTGTAGAGACCCACAAGGAGATACTTCATGCAAGATTCCTTGTAATTTTAAAGAAGAAGATTTGTTTTGACATTTTTCGATACAAGTCTTAGTTAAATTAGACTTAGCCCTCTCCTCCCAGACGTGCCACTTTTTACCTAATTGGATATGACTTCTATAACCTTTGTAGAGGTCCACTAGGCTATGCTACATGCAAAATATTTCGTTTCTGAAAAGAAGATTATTAAAGATTTCATTTATAAAGTCTATTATTAGCTCCTGTGACATATTTATATAACTTTATTAGAGGACCATCTAAGTATCATTCCTAAAATTTGGTCAAAATTCATCATGTGGTCTTTAGTAGCTATTTCTTTTTTTTAAAAATTGAGGAAAACAACAAACGACAGATGACGAAAGACAGACACACTGCTAACCAAAAGATCTGATCTGGAAAGGGGGTATAATTCTGCAAACAAAAAAATACATGTAGCATGAAGCAACCTAAATTATCTTAGAAAAATCACTTAATGTAATAATTATGCAAAAATCAAAGAACGTAATAATAACATAATAATGCGCTATTTTTATTTATTGTGTTCAATTGCGCCAATAAGACCTTCATATCCAGACATCTGCTTACTGGTAAATTTTTGCTTGGAATTAATTGAGATCTAACAGAACTTTACTATGCTTTAATTGCTCAAGAATGACAATCTGAGAGCCTCATTTAGACACAGGTCCTACTCTTTGCCTACATCATACCATTTGCTTAAACTTTATTAATTTGTCTAAAGAAATCTATAACAATTTGGCTTCATGATTATTTGCACAGTTTCACAACTACCATAGCTATACTGAGCTATCTAACCGCTTAAACATTTATCTCCCCTAATTTGTGAACAGTCAGTACTGTACAGCTGTCTGTACTACTGAGTGAATGTGACATTCAGCCAAACTATACAGTATTGAAATTTGTTCAACAGAAGAGGATTTAAATTGACTCTGAGCTATAAACCATGATATCGTGTCGCCTGAAAGGGAACCATAATTATGTCACAGATACTGCAAAATGATGGGACTCAAACCCAGGACCCTTAAAATATTGTACCTCAGCTCAACTAATTCAGCTATTCGGCCACTTTTCCCGAACAGTTCTTACCATGTATCAAAACCACATGTCATTTGTTTAATAAGGATTGTTCCTTTGTTATGTCCTACTATTTAAAAATCATATCATCTGTTATAATTAATGCACTATCAAAATTCACGTGCGGAAATATTTACAGTGTTCACTATACTGTGAGAACTATGCACCTTTCTTTTAGGGAATCAAATTCAAATTTAGGCTAAGAAAGTCTATCCTTTTTAGCTTGTTAAGCTTAAGTTAGGTCAGGTTTCACAAAATCTAAAGTAACATAATTTTATAATCTTGTACTATTCTTGAGATTATTTAATATGTGGATTTATACCAAAGTAATAAGCTGATCTTTAAAGCAGATCAAGCATTGTTATGTGTGTGCACAATTTATATTAGCTAAATGAACATACAGAAGATCCAACAGAAGATCATAGAATCCACTATTTAAGCAATATTAAGAAATAATAAATAACAATTTTGTTTCCTTGCATAATTCATATATGCAAAAGAAAAACCAGGATCAGCTCTTTCATGTACAATGTACAAATTTTACATGGTTAACCGGTCCAATGTAAGCTGGATAGCTTCCTCAAATATCCCTCATATGATTCGAATCCACAACCTTGAGGGGTCAGCAAGCTAAACCAATCGGTTGCAGTCAGAGTCCCTGTTTTGCATTAAAATTACACATGTATGAAAAAGAAATACCAAAACCTCTTATATATGATCACTTGATAAACTCTCTTTAATGCTTGCAAACATATGTATTTTTTAAGTCCTGTATATACTTGTGATTGAAAGTTGACAATAAATAGTTTTGGATAAGTTTAATATCAAAAGCAAAACAAGTTAAAACAGCTGGCAAATTCATGCTAATTTTAATGAAAACTCTAAAATGTATTTAAATTTTAAATGTGAAATATTGTGAAGTGAACATTTTTTTAATAACAAAATTTGCTTGCAATCGATAATCTACATAAATTACCAAATAGGAGATCAAAATAAGCAAAAATAGTCCTAGGACCTTGCACATTCCAGTATCGTCCATGAACAGGCTCAATCAAACCGAGCCTGCAACATTTTCAATTTTGCCGTGTTGGGCTTTCTTTAGGGATTCTGTATTTACCTATTTAATTAAAATTATGACGTCACTTCATTAAGTTGGTGCTTAAAACTTAACTATTCGCTATCTAATCTGTTCGTAATTGAAAACAAAAAAAAAATAATAAATAGACTTGTCAGGATATAAGATAAAATTGTTGAATTCAGAGGCTAATAAGCTATTGAAACAAGTCTGTTAAAATGGGGGGAGCTTATTTTTTATATCAGGTTACTAACCTGATATCAAAAACAACTATCAGTCAAGTGTTATCGGGCAGTTATCATCACAGTTGCATGATAAAAATTAATATGACAATGACAATGACAATGACAAAAAATTTATTTGATTTTGGCCTCCGGCATATATCAACAAAACATATACATTACAAGCATGACATGATGTAGTGCCAGTGTACAATATAGATCAATTAATTTACAATTTATAACTACTAATATAAATGTATATAAAGTGACAGAAATAAACTTTTTTAACATATATGTATAGTATTTACCCACCAGAATGTGTAGATACATAAATAATTACATATTTAAACAATATCATTTAGCAACATTTTACGTTCTTGAAAAAAAGCACAATATGCAAACACAGCCAATCCTCATTATAATATCTACATTTTTCGATGACATAAAATATTGAACTTATTAATATTAGGGGACAGATAGAATTTTTGATGGGGATATATTTCTCTCTAAAGAGGTTAATCTGGGACATTTTAAAACAAAATGAAATTCAGTTTCAATTTCAGTATTACAAAGTTTGCATATTCTTTGAATTTCTTTCAGTGTTGGAATACCTCCCTCTTTCTATTTCTAAGTCATGTGAAGAGGTCCTTAATTTACCCAATGCATTTCTAAATTTTTTAATTTGTTGCACAATCCAATATTATCATGTTCAAAATTAACTTATAATTTGCATACAATGACAGTTTAGAAACTATTTCCCACATCAGAATGACAAGTTTCAAGATACTGATCCTTAAGTCTAAGAGTAAATTGATGAAGGAATAACTTTTCATTAGGTACACTCTTGATCAAACCGAAAATTTGCCCCAAATCCATTTTTTCTCATAAGTTACATTTTTTAACATATGTAACCCAATTATTTTGGTCCATAGTTATCAAAAAACATTTCATCATATTGTATGTTTTTTTTACATATTTTGTCATCATTTTTTAAGATTCTACAACCAATATTTAATAACTCTTTTAGCAAGTTGTAATAAACATTGGATATCTGCCACAATCCCCAAAAATGCTATATTAATTGTTTTTTGACTAAGGCACATATATCTTACTTTACATGCATAATTTTGAATGGAATCAGTGATATTTTGCTCACTAGCACCCCAAATCTCGCTCCAATATAACAAATTTGGACTGATTTTTGTATCAAATATTTCGAAAAATACATGTTTAGGAAGTTGTCCATACTCATACAATTTATTTATAATAGATATAAGAACTCGTTTAGCTTTGATACTTTGGTCCTGTGCCATAAAAGGAAAATACAGTTTGCTTGTGAAAGTGTTGCCTACATAAGAAAACTTTGATACAGTCTCTAATCTGTTATCATCAAAAAACCACTTTCATGCATACTTAGTTCCCCCCCCCCCCTTTTAAAAACCATAACCTTAGTTTTGCTAGGATTAACCTTGACAAAGTGTTGATCACAAAATTGTTTTAACAAATCAAGCAATTTCTGGAGTCCATTAACAGTGTCTGAAGTCAGAGCTAAATCATCTGCAAATAATAATGTCAATATTTCTGTAACATCTGGAAACAACTGAATACCTTTTAGCTGACAATTTTCTATTTCCTTTACAAATTCATTAATAAAAATGACAAAAAGTATTTGGGAAGCTAAGCAACCCTGTTTTAATCCTATATGACAATCAAAATACTCTGTTAAACCATTATTTGTTCTAACACAAACTTGTACAGAACTATATAAACTAACCATTGCTGAATACAACTTCCCTTTAAAACCGTTCCGTCGACATATTTCCCAAAGCTCGTTTCTGTTTATTTAATCAAAACACTTCATAAAATCCACAAAGGCCACATACAGTTTACCGACCTTTTTTGACAGTTGTATATTTACAATAGCTTAAAGAACAAAAGCATTACCTGTCGTAGAATAGCCCTCACGAGACCCTGCTAGAGGCTCTCTTATTTTATCAAATATATTTACATAAAATGTTATTCTTTTAGTTATGATACAAGTATAAATTTTTCCTAATACATTTTGAAGTGATATACCTCTATAATTACTTGGTGTATTGTAATCCCCCTTTTTATAGATAGTTACTATAACTGATTTTCCCCATGAGATTGGAAATTCACCAGTATCATATAACTGGTTAAAAATTTTATTCAAAAAAGGTAAAAGAATATAAACTCCTGTTATGAAAATTTCAGGAATAATATTATCCTCCCCTGGGCTTTTCCCACTTCTTAATGATTTAACGGCATACAAAATTTCTTCATCAGTAATTTCTGCATTAAAATGGAATCTTCTATATCATTATCAATAGTTCTAAAAACGCGTCATAAATACTGTCATTATCACCTTGAATGGTTTCACAATCACCATTAAATAAATTTTCAAAATAGATTTTCCACGAATCTGTAGTTATTTATTTTCAACATTTTCTCTATTTGAACTCATAGATTTAACCTTTCTCCAAAAAGCTTTGGGATTTTTACATTTTTCGATCAACTCATTTAACTGATTTTCATTATATTCCTGTTTTTTTGTTCACATATATTCTTAAGTCTGTTCCTAGAAAGTTTAAATTCATTTAATAATACTTCAGTTTTATTCCTCCTATAATTTCTTAAACATCTATTTTTCTGATATTTTAACTCAGTACAGTACAAATATAATACAAATGTGTTCCCTTCAAAATGATGCTTTTTGTTTGTAAAGTGATCTTCAATAAAAAATGAAATATAAACTTGTTCATTTATTATATAAAATACTTTTAAATGTTTGTCTTAAATATTTATAATTAAAATTTTTATTTGTATTTATCTTATATACATAAAACAACATGTAATGCATTTATTAACATGCAATGTATTTTGCAATGCCACATGGATGGATTGTAATGAATTTATATATCCCAAATCATTGAAAACTCTATTACCAAAAATGTAATAATAATTTAAGAAAATGTCTTTCAACGTTTGTGATAGTCCAATATATTAGACATTAGTCCATATATCAATAATATGGTTCCAACAATAGAGAGTGATAAAACAAACCAATATATTAATACTGATAATCAGATTAATATTTTTTTAAGTGGGCCGAGTTGTCAGACTATAGTTGACCCATGCAGAGTTGGAATAGGGCCGAGCTGATTCGGGGCCGAGTATGTTACGCCCGAGCTGACACTTATTCAAATCACATACATATAATTAGAAAATATATCAGTAAACTGAAGTGCCATACCCCTAGATCTACAACTTTCGGCTGAGAAACGATAGGATGAGCTACATACCACCCATCTCTTAAAACAGACCGACAAGGCCTACAGTACTTGTACAAGCATTCATAAAACATACTTTCATCGATGCTTGGAACTACCACATTCTAATATGAAATATCAAAACAAGCTTACTTCGACCAAAGCTCTTCGATTTTCCAGGATATTCAATCAACTCGACATCGGGAACGACTGCCACTGATTTGGACAATATTTCATCCACACGATACGTTGTCACAGATACATAAAAGTAGATATCGTAGAAAATAGCTCTATGCTCATGAATGAAAGGAATAACTACACTTGGATTAATTAATGAGCTTCTAAACGAGGTGTACGCACAATTCGACCAGAAAGTCTCACATTTCGCACGGCCTCGATCGACAACTACCTGCGCATGCGCAGAACGTAAAGTCTTACGTTTCTCACGGGTCTGACAAAATTCACGCCACACCGGTGTCTAGAAATAGACATTTTACGCTATTTCTATTTTTAGCTTTAACGGCCCCTAAAAGGGGCCAATCAAATAAATATGGGCAAACTTGATAAAACACTATCCAAGAATGCTACAGACAAAGTTTGGTGATCATTCAACAATTAGTTCTGTAGGAGAAGATGTTTAAAGGTTTTTCTATTTTTAGTCCTAGATACCCCTAAAAGGGCAAAATAATATCAGCAAAGTTGATAAAAGACTACCTAAGAATGCTACAGATAAAGTTTGGTGATCCCTTCAATTAGTTCTGTAGAAATAGACGTTTAAAGGTTTTTCTATTTTTAGCTTTTGCGGCCCCTATAAGGGGCCAATCAAATTCATATGAGCAAACTTGATGAAAGTCTACCCAAGAATGCTACAGACAAAGTTTGGTGATCATCCAACCATTAGTTCTGTAGAATAAGATGTTTACAGGTTTTGCTATTTTAGCCCTAGAGGCCCTAAAAAAGACCAATCAAATTAATATGAGCAAACTTGATAAAAGACTACCCAAGAATGCTACAAACAAAGTTTGGTGATCATTAGTTCCGTAGAAGAAGATGCTAAAAGGTTTTTCTATTTTTAGCTCTGCTGACCCCTTAAAGGGGCCAATTGGAATGACATGAGCAAATTCAAGTGTGACTGTCACAAGGATGCTACAGACCAAATTTAAAGTAAATAATTATGTCTTGCAGTTTCAGAGAAGAAGACTATTGTTGACGCATGACGACGGACGACGGACGCCGGAGCATCCGCATTTGATACTAATAGCTCGCCATGAGCTAAAAAAAACTTAAACCGTAATGCATGTTTGGAAAACAAAACTTTCCTAGGCAAAGAGTTATTGTTTTTATTTCGCAGCAAAATGTGACTAACATAATTATACTAACATATATAATACTACAGAGTGGTGACAATGTAAATTTTAATGAAATACAATATTTGTTTATCCATTAATAAACATGTTTATCAAAAGAAGAGGGCCATGAAGGCCCTGAAGTCGCTCACCTGTATAAAGGCCCCCGGAGCGGGGCCAGTTTAAACCCTATGGCTTTTATTTGAACAAACTTGGTAGCAACCCATTAGAAGATGGTTCATGCTAAAAATCTAAGGTCTAGCTCGTTGGGTTTTTTAAATGAAGATATTTTCAAGTTTTTTCTTTACACATAAAGTTAAAAACAATGACACACCTGGGGCAGGGCCAGTTTTGACCCCAGGGCTTTTATTTGAACAATCTGTGTAGACACTTACTATAAAATATTTTATGCTTAATATCTAAACTCTAGCTATTCAGGTTTTTTTGCAAAGAAGAATTTTAAGTTTTTGCTATTCACATATAAGGAAAATTGATGTCCCCCGGGGCGGGGTCAATTTTGACCCCAGGGCTTTTACTTGAAAAAAAAACTGTTTAGACACTCACTAGAAGATGCTTCGTGCTAAATATCTAAGCTCTAGCTATTTGAGTTTTTTTCAAAGGTGACCACCAAAGGAACATTCCTGTGAAGTTTGGATGAAATTGGCTAAGTGGTTTATGAGTAGATGTCATTTAAAGTAAAAGTTCACGGACGACGGACGGACGACGGACAGACGGAAGGACGCCGGACGAAGAGCGATCACAAAAGCTCACCCTGTCTCTTTGTGACAGGTGAGCTAAAAAAAACTTTAGAGTCTCCACATATAGGTTAAAAGTTATAGGTATGTTTACAAAATTAAATTGGTCTGGTGCGGCACAGCCACATGATCAAATTAATTTTGTTAATATGTACTAATAAATTTTAACCATCTTAGCGATTTAAATTATATTTTTTAACAGTCGATTTACTAGATTGAATAACAATTTGTCGATTTACAAAAGAAACTGTGTTACAATTCATTTGAAATACTGCAATCTCATTGGACAAAAAATATTTTCAAACACTAAATCATTTTAAAGATTTTAATAATTAGAAAAATCTTTAAAGATTGTTTCCTGGCGATTTGTTTTAATGGAGCAAGAAATATAATTAAAACAATTAACACTGTTAAAATTTTTTATTTGATCAAACTTGGTATACACCCACTAGAAGATGTTTCATGCTTAATATCTAAGATCTAGCTATTTTTGATTTTTTTTAAATTTTTACTTTATACAAATAAGGAAAATCAATGACCCCCTGGGGCAGGGCCAATTTTTATCCCAGGGCATTTATTTGAACTAACTTGGTAGACACCCATTAGGTGATGTTTCATGCTCTAAGCTCTAGCTATTTGAGTTTTTCTAAAGAAGATTTTTACTATATACAAACAAGAGCACCCCTAGGCGGAGCATAATATAGGCCCGAAAGTGTTTTTTATTAGTAAGGATGAAGCATTTGTAAGACATGGGAATTAAACAAACTATAACCTCCTTCAAAAAGCACTGAAGAAACTTATATATATATATATATATATATATATATATATATATATATATATATATATATATATATATATATATATATTATATATATATATATAAAACAAAAAACACAGTCCACGATTTAACTTATTTAATAATTTGCCAACCGGTTTCTCTTATGATCATAATTATTAAATAAGTTAACTCATGCACTGTGTTTTTTTTATTTGTATGTGACTTTTTTCCGGCACTTATTGTCATTTTTTGTATATATACATATATAGTTGCTGTTTCAAAAGCACCACCATCAAGTTGTTATTTTGTAAGTAAAAATGCTCCGACAGATGGACGGAAAGACGCCAGGGGTATAACATAATATAAGCAAATTTATTAGGGCATGTAATTAATGTACTCAATATAAGTGATCCTATACATAAAACTTCTTATTTATTTTTTAATTATTGCAGGTCTTTGTGTATCAAAATGAAAATTTCAACTTTACTCCACACCTTACTTTTTTATCATTTTGAAAATTAACTTGTCAATTCCATTTAAAGCAGAACCCAACACTACATGTTACAAACAATGCATGGGATAAATGCACTTCAAATTTCTATTAAACTAGAAATCTAGTTTGCTATTTTTTTCCCACTTCATTCGTCTAAGATATTTCATGACAATTTACAACATACATCACACATATCATATCAAAGAAACACCTTAATTAGCACATAGCATTCCTATATACATGTATCATATATAAGAAACACACGGTTGGTTTGGCTTTCACTATGAATATGTATGTACGTTTACACAGGTTACCAACTGTATAAGCTGTGTGTTCTGTGTGGCTTACCATATTCTGCGAAATATCTAGAAATAGCTTTTTTTTAATATAAACTGCTGTTTCTGTAAAATTAGAGAAAAAAATAAATTTAACAACAGTCATTTGTAAAGGACATTTAGTCTCAATAACAATTTTATATAAAACAACTTAATATGAAGCATAAGTGATTATTAATGCCCTTTAACTAAGCCTAATGACAAGATAATTAATAATTCAAGTTGATAGCTTTAATAGTTTTGAAATCATCATACAAAAAATTCTACATATTATAAGTAATGTTGACAAAGTGCCTGCCATCGATAAACAAGTAATTCAAGATTTATGTTGATTGATATATTTTATACTACTAAATAGACAATTTTGAAGAACAAAAAGTTAGATATAACTCTAATGATTGTATAATGTACTTTCAAGATAATGCTCCTTTCTTACAACTGTCCCTTGTTGTGATCATCAAGTGTTCGAATATTTTTCCTAGTTTTCAAATAATTCAACTTAATGAGCAATTTTGTATAAAAGTCCAAGTTAAAAAGAGGTATTATAACCCCCAATATGTTGCTTTTCGAAAGCCCCTTGTCTAATAAATGTGCTTTATCAAAAATTTAAAAAAATCTGCATTAAGGTACAATATTCACCAATCAAGAATCAGCTATAGATGACAAGCACATATTTATACAGAAAAAATGATAGTTTAAAGTTTTTAAGATGGGATTTTTTTGACAGTTTTTACATTTCTCACAGCTAAACCTCGATTAAGTTTCAAAGGCAATATTCAAAGAATACATGGAATACATGCAAAATCTCGAAGATATTTCTCAATAGCAGAAATATTTCCTACTTAGTTGTGAATTTGTGTGTTTCTATTTTTTATAAATTATTCACTAAAAAAATTCTCAACATTTCAGAAAATACACACAAAATATAATAGAGTGAAATAAGAATCCCTAAAGAATCCCCAACGCGGCTTACAATTCTCACTGGTTCTTCAATATTTTGTCATTTTTGCAAGATTCTTTCGTAACATGATCAAATATTATCTGTGAGGAATTGGCATAATATAGGTTCATTACTGAATATACTTGAACATTAGAATAAAGAGACGAAAATATTGGTTGTCTACATTTAATTTTTTATGGTATAATTTTGTAGAAATTTCTTACAGGTGTCCATCGTATTATTTTTTAGAATATTTAATATAGCTTTAATGGAGTGTACTGTACTGCACAGAATTTGGGTGCATATTTTGGTTAAAAACACAATGATAGGAAATGTATATTTGGGTATGTTTGATCAATCATAGTGAAAGTGTATATTATAATTATTCATAATAAAAACAACACTTTTAAGTATTAAACATTAATTTTGAGTATATTTGAGCAATATTTGGGCATATTTGGACAATATTTAGGTATATTTGGGTATTTTGTGCTGCCCCCCTAATAAAGGGTTCAGTTTGACGCTAACGGGATGTTGAATGAAACTTATCATATTTCACTTGTGGCTACCGCCACTAATGAAATATTTATTTTCATACCACTCAATGAAAATAAATACTGATTTTAAAGAAAAAAAATGAACATCCTCTATTTCCCAATTCCATAATTTATATGCAAATGAAAATCTGGATCAGTTCTGTCATGTACATTATGTAAAAAAATCTGCATGGTTCACTGGTCCAATGTAACTGAAATATCCCTCATAATGATTCAAATCCACAGCTGTGAGGGGTCAACAAGCTAAACAACTTGGCTGAGAGCCCCTGTTTTGCATTAAAATTACACATTTTATAAAATAAAAAGAAATACCAAACACTTAATTAAATAACCGCTTACATGAACACTAAATAAACTTTAATGCTTGCAAATACATGTATTTTTTTAAGTCAAGTGTGCATACTTGTGAATAAATAGTTTTTAATAAGTTTATCAAAGCAGGTTAAACAGCATCCCTCAAAATACAAACTTATGCTAATTTTTATGAAAATCCTAAAAATGAATTTAACTGCAATATATTGTGAAGTGAACAAAAAATATAATTTATAAAATTTGCATTATAAACAGTACTTATATTCCACATAAATTACCAAATAGGTCTCAGATCAAAATAAGCAAAAAATAGACCTAGGACCTTTAACACTGCCTTTAAATAGCAGAGTAGAGATATGATAGTAAATACTGGCACTACTGCAAAATCAGTCGTCCTTAATCATAACATGTAAATTATTATATGTACTTGTACATAATTGTTTAACTTTTTTTCTACAATTATATCAAGTTTGATTTCCTTGAACTTGTGGCATAAAGCTGGAAGGGCCAATAGTGTACTTTAAGCAAAATAACAGTGGGCCATATTTATCTGGCCGGGCCAAACCGGCTTAACAAGGGCTGCATGCTGTTGAATTCAAAATTTATTTTTAGTTCGAATATATGCACAGCTGTGCTACTCACCCATCCGTTGGCATCAGTTCTGTTCAGTTTAGTTGTAGTAATATAATTTTTACTTTGATTTTTCATTTCTTTAAGTATTAACATTTACTTCAAATGTATGTTCCGTATCATCACTCACATAATATTGGACTCCAATAATTATTCTCAATTAATCTGAAAGGGACCATAGATTAAGGTGAAAATTATCGCTAAATTTTCCAATTTGGTTACAAAAACAGCTGGTATAAGGAAAACCGCATTATTTCAAAGAAAAATCCAGTTAGACTCTAGCATCAATATTTCTAGATTTATCTCCCCTTAACCTTAGTATTCTATATATCTTTTACTCTAAACATAACTTCTTTTTTAAAGGGATATACTTCAAATAGCAATAATAATTATAATCTATGTCTGTTAGCCTAGGCGCTACAGAAAAGAGCTTTTATTCATGAAAAAAAAATAAGTAAGTGGAACCGATTCAACCCTTGTTGCTTAAATTTTTAAAAAACTGCTGCATATTTTTTATTTGTGTTCTCTCTACAATCCCTTTTTGGGGGTAGGTTTCCAAAAAAGTGTGCTTGGGGGCAGCGGCCTAAAATGAAAAAGTTTGTATTTTCAAAAGTGGCCGAAACCAATTCAAATATTTCAAATCTTTTCACAGGCAGAAACTAGTTCACGCATTATTCAAATATATAGGGCAAAAGTATTACAGTTTTTGGGAAAAAAAAAAATTTTTGCATCTATCCTAAAATAAAAGACCGCAGCAATTTTATTTACCCCAAAAAAATCCCCCTAAAAAATTTAAAATTTTGGGAAATTTTATGAAGGTTAGCATACTCCAGAATTTGTCTGTTCCGTTAAAAGTATCACTAACACGCATTGCAAGCTATTGAATTTTCGAAAATGACCAATAAAGTGTCTGTCATACGTTTAGATTTTTCACAAAAGTTATCCAAAATTTCTTACTTGATTGGCACCAACTGTCAAACTTTTTCACCTCCATTCAAAGAGTCACAAATACATACAGTTTAGCTACCAAATTATGCTTAGATTCAGGTAAAAATCGAAAATACTGCTAATTTCCTACACACAAACAGGAAAAAATACAACGAGAGAGAAATATCAAAAGTTTCCAGTACCTTCAAAACACCATGTCTGAGTTTATAGATTTGACCGGGGCAATCATTCGGATATATCCCTTGCTCCCTTTAATAACTTCATAATCAGTTCACTACCACTATATTATGCTAATATAAATACATTTTATCAGACAATATATCAGTAAACTAAAAGGGGCCATACCTCTTTGTTTCCAACTGTTTTATTAATGAACAGAAAACAGGCTGGTTGGTTAAAGTAAAGAAACGATACATTGAGCTACAATGTAACCTCCCATTTCTTAAAAAGACTGACATGTTCAGCACATGTAAGCATTCATAAAAACTAACATAATTTCAACAATGCGTGGGACTATAAGATTCTAATATAAAATATTAAAACAACATTACCTAGATCAAATCTCTTCGATATTCAACTTGACATCAGGAACGAGGGATGTCGAAAGACTGCCAATGATTTGGACAATATTTCATCCACACCATATCTTGTCACAGCTAAATAAAAGTAGATATCGTAAGAAATGACTTAATGCTCATGAATAAAATAAAATAAAACTAAAGAACTACATTTTTGATTAATTAATGAGCTTCTTAAACAGGTTTGCAAAATCGGTCAGCTAATCCTCGTATAAAAGCCCAATATGTTTATTCAACGTAAAATTCGAGTTTCAAAATGATTGATAAACTGTACTAACATATCTACATTAAAATCTTTAATTGATATATATTCTAAAAGTTTTAAAAATTTATATACTTTGTTTTCCTATCGTTACTACTTTTTTTTATAAAAATGCATTTAAAGTTAGCATTTGCCATTGCAAAGTGTGTTTTTGCCATGTCATTTCGGCAATTCCCCATGGCAAAAAATTGCCATGGCAAACGTAGAAAAATCTTGCCATGGCAATTGTTTGTTTAAAAATCTCGAAACATTCTTCAACTTATCATTTTATATGTTAGTTGTGCTATTGTTATCTTTGTATTGCAATCTCGATTTTTTTTCAGCATAAATTTGCCATTGCAATTACATAAAAGTTCTCCATGGCATTTAATCATAAATACAAAAATAATGCATTGAAATGTAGGATGTTTCTGTCTTTTAAGTAAGTTTCATTATTTATTACATGTCAGAAGACATATTACAAAAGAATATTTTAAGGTTTTATAGTTTACACAAGGAATATATTTTCTTTTCTTTCCAACCACAGGTCATATTAATAAAAAATAATTGAAAATGACAACAAATATTAGATCAAGGATCAAATATAACTATTTATGCTAAACTGGGAACTAAATAAAGTGGAATTTTGAAAGGGTATCAGAGGTATCAGAGGTTATGTAGTCTGTATATCCACAAATATGACGTCAACACACAATTTAAAAGGCATGACATATATCCTAAGGGTGATTCAACAGTATTACTGTAACCACCCAACAAAAAATAGCCAAAAAGAAAGAAAACAACTTTAAGGATCAGAAATGTAATATTCTATAATGAATGTTAGTGCCATTTCATGAAAAGTTATATCAGAAAAGACCTATTATAACATAATTATGTATAAACATGCAATACTACTATTGCTATATCTCTTTAAAATTTTGGGACGCATTCCGTTTGTCCGTCCTTAACAAGTTAAACAACTGATGAAATTTCAACTATTAAGTGGGATTTCAACCAATCTTTACAGGAGTAATCAGTACCATCCCTTGTTGTGCGCGTTACCGCCACGCTTCGTTTCGCTGCACAAACTGGCCACCAGAGCTAAAAATAGAAAAATATGTCTGATATTCACAGGTTAAACTACTGTTGGGATTTCAAACACACTTTTAAGGGAGTGATAAGTACCATAAGTTGTATTACACAATAAAGGCACGTTCCACTTTGCGGCACAAAATGGCCACTAGAGCTAAAAATATAAAAATTGTGTCCGGCCTTTACAAGTCACACTACTTATTAAGGGATTTCAACAAAACTTTACAGGAGTGATCAATACCATCCCTAGTTGTGGAAATCACTTGCAAGTTCCGCTTCGCTGCATAAAATGGAACCAAAGCTAAAAAAGAACAATATTGTTCGGCATTCATGTGTAAAAAAACTACTGGTGTGATTTCAACAAAACTTTACAGTAGTGATCAGTACCATGGCCGCAAGAGCTAAAAATAGAAAAATCTCGTCCGATCTTTACAGGTCAAATCACTGGCGGGAGTTCAACCAAACTTTGCAGGAGTGATCAATACCATTCCCTTTTGTGCACATTACTTGCATGTTCCGCATACTGAACATTCTTATCATGTGAATGTGCATTTTAAATCATTATAGTATTAACACCCAGTGGTGGCCCTGGCAAGTACATTTCAAACATTTCCCATGGCAATCTATAGGGAAAACACACACAATTGCACAACTTTTTAAACTAAAAGCCATTTTAATCACCCAAGTCCACAACTTTATCATTATGACCAAAACTATCATATTTATTAGGTCGTCGACGTTATCATCACCATCATCACTATAATACTCATCACTTGCTGATTCAGAAATTATTTTGAATTTGTAATCAATCAGGTGTGCAGCATTTTGTAATACTGGTTATCGAGTTACGAAAATCGCTCTGGTGAACAGACCAAAAATGTGTTAAAAAATGGTGAAGAAAGAAAACAAACAAACTATAATCATATCCAAAATCATTGCACAATTATCTGTATTCTGCAATTTCCATCATACTTATATCATTAATATATAGAATAAATATGAAGACTCAATAGACATCATAATCACCATTATGGCTACTATCTCAATACACATAGACTTTTACTCTCGTAATTTTTGTCATTATCATTATCATCCAAACAAAAATAATAATCATCATCTTTATTTCCATCATCATCTTAAATGTACCATTGATTTAACAATTTTCTGTTAAAATATTCGAATGTTGTTCATTTATTACGTGGTGAAACGATAAAGTACTGACTAGCTGCTAAGGGAACACATTTTTGAGAAATCGTTTAATTGTGTTTCTAACGCGAAAGAACCTCCCATTAATTTATTGTTCCAAAACTAACAACTACCTTTATTAGCACATTAGCGTAATGTTATATACTCGAACACATCAAAAAATATAAAATAATTACTTGTTTGGCTTCAAACTGAAATGACTTTTTCCTAAAGAGATTATCCTGAGAGTGAGAATGAAAATAAATATAAAAGCCTTCTATCTAAAGTTTAACTATTTTGATTATGAAAAACCGTTTTGTATAAATTGAACGTGCAATTTTGACATCTGTAAACTACTGGTAAGGATATCATTCATTTATCTTGGTCTTTATGTAATTTCATACACATTCAAATTGTTAATAATGTGTGTACCGATAGAAGTCAAAATGACTTCAGATGTTGCAATAATTGTTTGTGACCTTTTATTCTACTACACATTTGTAATCGAAAACCCACAGAAAATTCTATAAGGGAAGTTTTTAAATATAATATGTTAAACATCATGTTTATTTATTATTTATTATTGGCAGATTGGTTAATCGCGTCAGGGTTTGCCAAGAAAGCGACCACCTCCAAATTAGATTGTGGAAATGGAACGTCAATAAGAATTATCTTTGACAAAACTAGCAAATATATGTCACCAATTCCCACAACAGCTTTGATACAAAGTCGTACCTACAATTATCTCCCACAATCTCAATTACGCAGTTAGGTGTCCTGGATAATTATAACGTACGACTGCTATCTGCACTATCTCCAATAAGTAGTCATCAAAACTTCAATAACGAAAATGAACTGATAGTTGCGGATAATATTGAATTGTTTCAATTGCCTTGTAGTTATGAATAATCCAGAAATACCTGAGATGAAGCCGAGTATAAGAGAATATATCCACTTTTCGTGGAGCTATATTTCATCTTAAGAATAAAAAATAACAATTATCCACATGCTGATATACTCGTATAAACAAATACAGTAATGTACGGAATTCCGTAACGGCGATAGTGCGATGGCGACAATGCGATAACGTGATGACGACATAACGATAATGTAACAATGCGATACAGCGATGGTAACAATGCATGGCACCTATGCGATGACTCAATGATGACGGTGCGATGCGATAATGCGATGACGACAGTGCGACATCGCGACGGCGACAGTGAGAAAATGTGATGACGACAATGAAACAGTGCGATTAATCAGTGACGACTGTGCGATATCGCGATTGCGACAGTACGATACTGCAATCGCGATATCGCATTGTCGACGATGACCTTCCGGTACAAATGCTCACATCCTTTTTGTATCGGCTCTAAAATGATGACGAAATAGAATAGGGGGACATATTTATGTTTCTTTTGGGAGATCTTTTTGTTCTTTCTTTTTTGTATGTTTAAACCGTCTAAATAAAATCATAGATTAATGATAAGTAACATTTCTGATAAGTAACATTTGAAATAAGTGAAGTGTTATACATACACGGAAAATAAATTGTGTAAAACTTTTATATAGTCGAAATATTTCTGATGAAAATAATGTTATCATTACATTTAAAACATGCAAACAATGTTTGAAATAATTGTTTATTACTTATAAAAAGACAAATTATATTCAAAGATCATTTTACAAAAATATGTACAAAAATAAAATCTTGTAATGGAAAATGATAAAGTTGACTGTAAAAATTTAATCAGTCTGTGTAAAATAAAAAAAAATATTAAATTTTAAATTTGTAATTGGTCATCAGTGATTTTATTATTTTGAAAAAAAAATCCATGGAATTTAACAATAATTCTGGATCATTGCTATAATTAAGTGATTTTTTGAGTGATTTACAATGTTGTTCGGTGTTCATAAAAATGTCCTGCATAGATTGTGTTAATTAGATTTATGATGGATGTACAAATAAATAAAAACCAAAAAAAAAACAAACAAAAAAACCACAGCGGTAGGAAGAAGTTTGTGTTCTTTAAATGTTTTGTTTAAATTCTATGATAGCTTGATAGCTGTTATATATAATCAAAACACAAACGTGTAGTGATAATAAAGATAAATGAGTTGCATCTCTTAATGTTCTCTTCACAAGGTAGAATGTACGTGAACTAAATGTATCTGTATCCCGACGGTGTCACATTTCTCAATTTGATCTGTCCCGGTCATAACAGCACAGAACGAGGAACATCACGAAATCCAGTTGTCCTCGATTTATGCAGAGTGGACTGTACGTATATCAACTTTTATATACTGTTTACTTTACAGAGGAGAGATGTGAGACAATAATTTATAAAAATCAAAGAAAACATATTTATATACGATTTCGATGTGGATTCTTAAATTAATGTAAACCTCTTAGAATCTAACTCAACTCTTGAGTTTTAGTTCCCCGTATTGATTGCTGGATGGAGTTATCAATCAACATAATTATTAAGTAATTATATCATTGTTGTTTTTATTCGCTAAACAGTTACTCTTAACTGTCGGTCTCCATAATAAGGTATTTATAAACTATTTGGTTTTATTAATATTGTTTAAAAGTCCATTAAAACATTATAAAAGCTTCAGTCATACTGTTATTTTAATAGATATTAACTAAGAAATAGTACACAGCGCAGATGGAATGATTGCTGCGAGGAAAGAAATAATATTGTTCATTGACAACAATTCTCGCTTAATACATGTAATAAAGCGTATTGAAAAGTATTAAATACTTGCAAATATAAATGAAACAACATTTCTCAAATTCAACATCCTGACATGATATTTGTGACGCGACTGTGTTGATGATCAATAAATACCTTTAAATTATCAATGACTGTATGTTTATGTTTGATACAAAATAACTACATGCATATTTATTGTAGTATTGTTCGTTTGTTTTTTTGGGTTTTACGTCACATCGACACAGTATAGGTCATATCGCGACGTTCCAGCTTTACTGGTGGAGGAAGACCTCAGGTGCCCTTCCGTGTATTATTTCAGGCACGAACGGGTACCTGAGTAGAACCACCGACGTTCCGTAAGCTAGCTGGATAGCTTTTCCTCACATGAAAGAATCCAAAGTCCCTGTCGGGATTCGAACCCACAGAGGTGAGGGGCAAGTGGTTTGAAGTCAACGACCTTAACCACTCGGCCACGGACGCCCCCTTTATTGTAGTAGTAGTAGTAGTAGTAGCAGCAGCAGCAGCAGTAGCAGTAGTACTTATGAGTAGCATTACAAAAAATTCAATTTTTGTTTGTATATTACAATTTGAACTTTGAAATGCATTATTTGAATTTAACAAAATGTGCTAATCTAACACAATGTGTGTATTTTATTGGCTCACAACGCATTTAAAGGGAAGTAAACCATTTTATAACTTGTTAGATGTATGCGTTTTCTCTTTGTTAAAAGTTAACCATGTTAAGGGGTCTGTCCACATTGTCAAATGTGTCCATAACGAAGAATGTTTTTCTTTATCGATAGGAATATTCACACACACGCAAACACTTATGCAAACATACATTGTAATTGAAATATTATATATATCTTAATTTTGTAGTTATAACCTGGCTATCATTTAGTTGTATCAAAAATAAATTGTCGGATGATCCTCGCAAATAAGCAGCATATTTACCAAATCCACTATCAGCTGTCAGAATAAGAATGTCACAAGTTGAAAGAAGGTATTGCTCAATAAGTACATATTTCAGTCCATCGCATGCTTCTTTCTCATTATGTTTGTGTGTACCAAGCCGATCCACATGAATAATAGGGACATCAATATGTATGCCATTTTTGAAAATTTTCCAAAATTCACTACGGACATACAATGAATCTGATGCTAGGTAAATAACATACTTATCAGGGTCAGTATATCTTTTTAGATATTTAAAAACGATTGTTTCATTTGGCTTCTCAAACTCACCAAAGGCATTATCCTGTGGAATGCTTGGGTTTTTCCCTACCCTTATATGACAACATACAAGATATTTTTCTTTCACATTCTGGTCAATAAGATTATCGAGGAAACTCATCAAAGTATCTTTTGGCTGAAATAATAAATTCAGAATCATATTGTAGGCACTGGGTATTGACATGTTTAACAACCACCCGTAATTTGTTCTTATATCTTTAATTTTTCTGAGTTGATATATTAAGTTGGAATTAATCTTAACAAATACCACTTTCCAATGCCAAAGGTTGAAACGAAGATTATTCATATCAATACCCATCGAAGATTTATTCATCATATCAATTGTAAGGGCGTTTTTTTCATTTTTAATGAACCTTTTACAAATAGTCCAATCATAGACAGTGGGTTTAAGAAAGTTATCAAGCTCACACGGTTTCTCAAAATCAATAATAAATACTCTAGCAGTGATTAATGCGAGTATAAATGATGAAACAATCCCGCGCTGCCTATCGCCCATTCCACCACACGACCGCGAGTAATCACAGCTGTATACCAGAAACGTATGTTCAGCACATTTGCTTGGGTCTGTCACAAACGTATTTGACATGCGAATTTTACTCACTTGTTCAGTGTAGATAGATGACGAACGCGTTCTAATATTGCGGAGACGGTATGTGTAATTAAGATATGATGTCCTTTTGTTGTCATCAAAATCTATAGACGGTTGCAAAAATTCCTTGCCGTGCTTTATGTTATGGGGTTGATAATACATCAGTCCCAGCCATACTGAACAAATGACCAACAAAACAACCTGAAATGGGAATATTGAAACAAAACAAAAACATAACGATACATGCAAACATTTCTGTTTGTTGTCGAAACATTTCTAAATATAACATAATTTAACATTTTATTTATATTTGCCATTATAAATTTGATATTAGTCACCATGGAATAAAAAAGAAAGTATAAAAACAAAATATGAAGAAAATGAAATACAAATAAATGCTTTATGAATTAATAATTTGAATAGTGTCTACTTAAATTTAATATTTGCTTTAAGTTACACTGACATATAAAAATCATTTTGTTTTTAAATCTGCAAGAACTACATTGAAGGTTTCTTCAAAATCGAATGTCCTATCTTTTTTATTGCTCTTGTTGTTCAAATATAAACAAAACATATGCTAAATAGAGACATTTATATATTTGTATTCTATTTGTATACGCTTACGAAAAATATTTTCGTTCGTCATAATATTAATCGAATATATGAGGATATTCGGCAATTTCAATAAATATATAGATAAATGAATATAAATGCATCAAAAAAAAATATGATAATAACAATATCAGTTTATTAACAAGAAGAATGAACAGATAAAAAGAAACCCAGAAAAAAACCCACAAAAATGAACAACAGAAAAACAAAAACACTGAATATTACCTTTTGAACAAATTTCTTTTGATATAAATTCCTTAATTCACCGTATGTTTTAGAACATTTAAAAAACAACAACAATAGGATCCCTTAAGAAAGTCCAAAACGGCAAATGTTTCATTGAGGATATGCGCCTGTCTAAAAAAAAGAAAATAGAGATCAGTTCAATACTTAGCTTACTAATGTATATCTCCTCGCTTTGAGAACCATTGCGTGTGTGAAAAGTATTTTCTATATTCAGTTATATGCTATGTTTACTATATGCATATGTCACGAGCCATAGTCACTGAAGTATGAAATATAAAATTATCGAAAAGGAATGCTAATTTGCCAGCAAATGATAAGGGCAACGCAGACTTAGTATAATACCGATGTTCATGTATTCCCCAGTGCATCTTCCTAAATTCACGTTTGTAAACGATATATTTTCTCTCTGTCTGTTATTCTTCAATCGTAATTTACAAAAATTAAAAGCAATGTAATTAAATATATAAAAGGAACATTTCAGACTAATGGAATAAAATAATGACAACAGTGTGTGTATTTTAAACCTTTCGCTGCCAGAGTTTTATTTATTTATTGATCACTTATTTGCCAGAATGTTTTCTAAGTCATTACTTTATTATTAATTAATATAATTATTATTATTTATTATTAGTATTATAATAATTATATATTCTTCGAAATCTGCTAGTATAATAATAATTATTGTCGATGGTATAATTATCTTTATATTTAGTATTATTATTATTATTATTATTATTATTATTATTATTATTATTATTATTATTATTATTATTATAGAAACGGCAAAAGCCGTCCGTCTATATGGCAAATACGCCGAAATATGCCGTCCTTATGGCAGTGAAAGGGTTAATATCTTTTAAACAAGTTTCAAAGAAGACAAAGAGTGTTAAGAAATGCTTATAGTACAATACACTGCCAAATAAGTATGAAAGAGAGAGAAAAGAAATGCATGAAAAAGGAAAAAAATGAAGAATGAGAGACGAAAAAATCCAAAAAGAAAGAAAAGCTTCGGGTGAGTCATTAGAGATAGTATTTAATTTATAATGATATTTCCAAAGCTAATCTTTAGTAAATTATATACGAGAAATGAATTGAAGGGAAAAACAATTAAACATCTAAAGGTTGTGTTTTTTCGGGTCTGTAAAAAATAAGTTTTTTTTTTAATTTGACCATTTTCTTCAAAATTGTATAAATTTTCTTGTTATGATATTTTTTTATTTTCAATTTTAATCCTTTAAGAGAAAAGTGACATTATGTTTTCAAAAACGTGTGTATTTTGCCATATTTTATTTTATCGTATATGACATTTTTAAGCAAATTTATAATAATATTTACAGTGTTTGTTTACCAAAACAAACCTGTCTTAAACTTAGAGGTATTTCATAACCTTAAGATAATAAAAATGTTTGGATTTGTTACATAAAACTTGTGTTTTTTTATATCCCCATACTATACTCACACAAATGATAATTTGCATTGGAGGTTTGAGCCCCCTAATGGGCACTATAAGAGACTATAAAATTGAAAATATAGGTCAGTTATATACCTTAAAAGACATAAAAATGAAAAATTTAAACAAAGTTTACCGTATTGATTATGGGTTATGGAAAGTTTTCTTAAGTAAAAAGTGTCTTTTTCAGAAATGAGAAACTCTAGATATTCTCTTTTACGAGGGTTGTCCCAATATTCTGTGACAAGATTGTTTTAAAGCTAAATAATATAGGTACGAATTTGATATTTTAATATGTTATAAAACCATATAATTTCAAATTTTCACAAATTTACATAGAAAATTATCAACAAACAACAAAAATATGCCATAAACACCATGGCAACTAACTGAATCGCGGCGCACGTCAAACGTCAAAGATGACGTTAAATCTATATCAGACGCCTTTCTCAAATACTCTCAATGGCTTTCAACGCAATAATGATACCCATAAATCGTCCATTACAGACTTAAATTATGTGGTTGTTAATGTCTGTTGCATGTTTGAATGACATACATTAATTTTTGCTATACGCGAACTTCCGGTCTCGTTACACCTGTTTTTAGCTATACGAAATAAGCGACGAAGATCAGTCTTCCTATCCGTGTTTTCCTTATTTTCGCTTTTTGTAGCGCAAAACTCTGGTTTCGTTCATGCCTTTAGTAAACAAATGCTCAGGATATGTTGCTCAACTGTTCTATTTGGTATATTTGTTAAAAATCGTAACATGTGTTATCTCGAAATAGTCACGAGACCTGAGTGCCTGTTCACTGCGCTGCAAATTCTTAGAACGTCGTCATTTTAACTTCCTATTTTATATGAGATATTTTCATTTATTCGTATCTTTTTCATTTCTTAATTTATTTAACTAAAATTTTCTGAGATGATGTAAACATACCAGCAGAGGAAGTCAACGTGACATTGTGCAGACACATCAACAGATATTTGAAATATACGTAATTAATTTTAGCCTATTCATAACAAAATGCAAATTATTTGACTTATTTGACGTGCGCCGGCAACTCAACCTAATGTCTTTCATACTGAAAATTTCTATGTAACTATTGTGAATATTTTGTAAATGATTTGTTGTAATGTTAAATAATAAACTTAACGGTTATATGTGTGAATTATTTTCTATTGGCGTTAAAAATGAATCGTCTATAAAATTTGTCACGGACTTTTGGGACAACCCTCGTATAATCATTATGAAAAAAATGTTTTACTATAAAACATTTTTAAGAAACAAATATCTTTAAAATATGTATATAAATGTTACCCTAACCCACCCATTTCAGGCAGTTGTTTGATACTCCTTCTACTGGGATAGTCTTATTCAAAATATCCCTAAAATTTACTCAAATCAGGGGTTGTTTTCAAAATTTGCATACATTTTTTTTCAAAAGCATATTGGTTGCGCTTGTCATATATAAAATGCTTTACCGTCTAGATTTTATTTAATTAGACTTTGGAAATATCAGGTATTATATTTGATAATAAATTTGACACAATTTTGCCAATGAATACCAATAATAATTTCATAATTGAAATGAAAAACTTTTTTCCTCTCAAGAGTTATCTGAAAGACACAAATACTGTTCAAAGAAAAAAAAAGAAAGAAAGAAAGTTGCCTCTTCTGCGGCTTGAATCCGCGCCCCTGAGTTAAAATGCAGTTGTTCTAGCTTATTTGAATACTCTTCAAAGTGGAAGCAATGCATTAGATGGATCATACCTTAAAATGTATTATACATGTGTTTGTTGGGATTAAACGCATTTAGATTTTGTATTGAAAACTACGGTTGATTGGTGGCGATTATACTTAAAATATATGTCGCAGGGTATAATTTTTCTACACTGGATATAAACAAATTCTGAGTGTATGTTTGATGTTTTAATATAATCCAAATATACATGTTAATTGTCTGAAAGGATAATATAATGATTATACATCTTACAAATACAATACATAAAAAGCAAAATACAATGAAACAACAATATATTTAAACTCAAGAAAACCGTTAATAAATCTTAATAATACGATTCCTTACCACCGCGTCTGTTAAAGTAAACATTCTTCTAATGTAAATTGAAATAAGTAAACCCCAAAAAAGCTAAATAAACTATAATGTAGTATACATAGATCAATTACATAATATTTAACGTAAGAACGTCCGACTCGTAAGAGATGACAATTGAGAGTGAGAGGGACAGAAAAACAAACAGTGCGCAAAAGTTGAAGATATTCAAAATAACCAATTGATATATTTCTCACATCAAACAAAACAATTGGACCAAGTACAACACAGAAAGAGTGACATGTGTTTACGATATTGCACGGGTGAGCTCGACAAGTGCATCAGTGACGGAAATTGTCCTTTATTCACCGATTTAAGTTAAACATATACGGTTAAAACTAAACGCAACCGAATATGTACGAGCGTGCACGATGTTTCCGCCTAAACAAAACTATGGAAAAACACATCTGCCATTAATATATAAATTCAATCTGTGACATTCTCCCCTGTTAGGAGATAACAGTTTGCTACATCTTATCTTACCTTCCGAAATCTTATCGCATGTTAAAAATACATTTAAATTTAGAATAACTGACCTATTTAAGTAAATTTCACCAATAGTTTTTTAATAATTAAACTGAAATGAAATTTCAAATTTAAAAACCAAAATATTCCAAAAAAATTCCTGAAGTTAAGATACTGAACATTTGTACATTTTCTATCAATTAACAATTGCGAAAAAATACATTTTCTAAAAATGAAAATATCAACAGTCATTTCCCAATTATCATATACCTACAAATTGAATAACAAAATCCTATCGCATGTTAAAAATACATTTAAATTTATACTAACTTAGCTATTTAAATAGATTTCAGCAACAGTTTTTTAATAATAAAACTGAAAAGAAATTTTAAATTTAAAAAACAAAATTTTCCAAAACAATTACTGAAGTTAAGATACTGAACATTCGTAATTTTATCTATCAATTAACAATTGCGAACACAATACATTTTTTAAAAATGAAAATATCAACAGTAATTTTCCAATTAGCATATACCTACAAAAACACATTTTAAAACACATTCTCTATCCCAGTTATGCATACTGAAGTAGATATAATAATTACATGAAGTTGAAAGTTTACTTCAGGAGTAATGGTATGGTTAAGACACATAACGGAATTTAGCAAGTTAAAGGTTCAGCACTTTTGTCAACATTAAAGGAAAAATATTCAAGCATAACATTTTCAGAAACACAAAATAGTCAGATAAAATGTAAACAAAAAATGAATTTAGCATAAATTATTAAAACAAAAACATTTACTTTTCGTGTATTTGTTTTTCTTTCGAAAATATAAAATGCAAATTGCATACACAGAAATAAAAATTATTCTTGATATAGATTGCATGTTTAAGCTGATTATTTATAACTATTGTGTAACGTAAAACACAAAATTTAAGTCAAAACTGAAATATAATATTTAAATAATTTATTTGAAAAAACAAAAGTCATATCTTATATGTGGCATTCTCCCTTGATCTAAAAAAATGAGAATACACATTAACACAATATTTTTTTGAATTAATATTTGCTGTGATCGGTCTAACCTATTTACCATATAAATATGGTAGTTTTCAAATCCTTGGTTACCTTCGAGCAATACTTGGATCATATGTATCAACCGAACACATGTTATCATTAGAAACATTTGAATAACTATTTGATAAAATAGTATTATTACGGGAAATACGTGATTGGTTTCTACCTATAAAATTAGAATTAATGTTATAAACTGTTAACATATCACCAAAATGTGAATTTGGAGAAACATGTTGACTCCCTAAATTATGTGACATCTCTCAATCAGTAGATGGAAATTGATCACAAACAACACGTGAATTATTGGCTGGCTGCATCGGTCTAGAACACGGGCTTAGATGATGGTCTTCTATGTGGAAGGATGTACCTAGTAGTGTATCTGCCTGTGCTGCAGTCTGCGTCAGAATCTTGCTCTGGTACAATTCCTGCATATATAGGCTATTCCCTATTCTCCGATCTGACTTTGGCTTAGAAACAAGCTCATCAATCTGTGTCTCTAGAAGTGTACGGTATAGATATCAGAGGAAGAAGGAGGTTTCTCTATAGGTACTTTTTTGTCCCTTGCCAGTTCACTTTTCCAAGTTGTAGACAGGAATGTCTTCATTGGAATTGCCTAATATGGCGTTAGGCCCTTTCTCAAACTTGCCATTTAAATTACCTTTAGGGTTCACATAAACTGATTAGGACCCTGTCTCAAACATCAAAAACAGAGTGTCGAACCCTAGCATCATAAGATATTGTCTTGTCTTTGTGCTTGTTTGATGGAAGTTTTATCTTCTATCTTCCTCTCACCTGCCTATATCTGGTTCCTCACACCTGCCTCTATTTGGATCTTCATACTTGCCTCAATCTGGTTCCCCAAAACTGCCTCAATCTGACTCCACTCAATTGCCTTCATCTGATTTCCATCACCAGCTTCCATCTGGTTCCGCTCATCGTTTTCCATTTGGTTTCCTACACCTGAAAATAATCAATTGATTAATACAAAGTTACAGCCCATCATAGCGAAAATCAGTGAAAATAAAACAATTTGAACGTCAAGGTCAAGGTGATACAGGAGTCAAGGTCGATTTAAGTATGATATACATGAATGTCCTGACCTTTAAGATGTTGTATCTCAAAATTAAGTTAATCAATTGATAAATAGATAACGAAGTTATAGCCAATAACAAAACAATAGATAATTTCATTAGTTTGACCTTAACAGTCAATGTCAATTTAAGGTCAAGGTCCCCAATATGTTTGTTAGGCAGAAAATCTTGTTTTGTCCAAGTTTAAATCAAGTACATAAATAAAAAAAAAATATGACAACTTAAGGTAGACCATGGTAATACATGACCTCACCTTTGGAAAGTATTCAAATATGCTAGAATCATTTGTCAACTATATTGAAATTGAGAGGTGTGAGTTCGAACCCCAGAAGGGGCATTATATTTTCCTTTCTTTGTTTTTCCTTTTAGCATTATTTATGTATCTCTCTGATCCATTATGGAAGAAAAAAGTGTTTGATTTAAATTATATAATTATTGTAGGTATGTATTTGCTAAAGAATGCTAAAAATGTATAGCAAATATGATATTTTCAATTGTCACAATAGGGTCTACGATGGGATACCAGGCCGACCACAATTGCTATCTAAAACAACCAACAACTCAGAACAGAAAATATATACAAATTTATTTACAAGAAACGAATATTTACAAATGAAAAATGATTATATATGAAAAATCACTGCGCAAACAAACACTATCAACGTATCTCAGTCTATTTCTCCAAACACTATCAACGTATCTCAGTCTATTTCTCCCGTAAAGTTTCTGTCATGATGTATCAATAAAGTGGTGGCGTTGTTGAACAAAATTCGTCACAATGGCGGGCGTCTTGTATAAAATCTTATCAAGCGTAACTGTACTTACTACAGTGTTGGCACAGTTGATAGGATCCTGAACAAGGGCATGCGTCACCCTTTAGCAATGGACATACGTGTGGAGGGCCCGTGTCATCTTCGGGTGTGTCCTCAAATAAGAAGCTACAAAGTATAAAACATGGTAAGTTCCATGATAATCAAACATAAGGGTATAATAAAGTCCCTTGGAAAAGACTCGACCTTTGTCGGTTTCCAATAAAATAACGTGCTTCTTTGAATAAACAAAATGTCCACTATAGTACACCATACATTCCGTGGAAAAAAATTCAATCACATCAACATAATACTGCGTTGCAAATATATTCAAATATACGCCACATAATAACCACCAATAAATAAACGTCTTCCAAAATCATGCCACTGAAGATCCTTCTCTAGAGATACGTTAGTTTTGATACGTTGTATTTACTTATAACAAAAACTGATGATAAATGAAATGAAGTAAGATGATAACGTAAATTAAATTGATTGAAACAAATCATTACGATACTGCAGCATTTTACATAAAGTTACACAAATACGGTAGAACCATAATAAATTATTTATGAATAGATATATATATATCTATAAAATATTCATGGCTCCTATACAATTACAATATAATTAAAACTTCAATTAGCATACATCAATTAACATGTATCGGTATAAACTTGCAACAGCGAAACACTAGAATAAAAAGAGCTTTTAAAATTTAATCTGCAAAAATTTAGAAAATTTAGAAAACAATAAATTACTGCCAAATAACTAAACCTGAATCAAATAAACTATAATTCTAATAGAAAATAGTATTTTACGAAATAGCAAAAATTTATGAAACAAAATCACTAGAAAATTAAATTTACCTTGTACAAGCTGTAATTTTATGACAAATATAATTTGTCTGTCACCGTCATAGTGACCTGTATAACGTCCAGTGCATTGCAATATATCACTTAAAATTTAGTCCTTATATAGCAAACTACTGAGTACTGAGCGGGAAAACGGATCGGGCAAAACATGAAAAATCGATTTGCACGAAATAAAGCTGGGACGGCGGGAAAAATAGTTATGTAAAATAAAGGCCCGTCCTTCAAATACAGACATAATACATATATCTGGTTCATAAAACAAAAATGTAACTTTCTTATTACTGAAAGGATTTTTGTGAAATAAACGGCAATATGTTTAAATTGAGACATGGAAATTTATGCAAACCATAAAAATACTCTAAATAATAATTTCACCCGAAAACTCTAAATTGAACAAAAGATGATGCAATCTCACATCAATGAATATAGAGTAAAAATGAGGTTCGGCGTGAAAATATAATGCAAGATTTTACAAACGTACTTTCACTTTGTGACATCAATGTGCAATGAAATAAAAACTACGCTGTAAAAGTATTTTATATTTCGCATGATTAACCAATATACCTTTAAGAAAATTTAGGCAAACTTTGATAACAACCCCTCATTGTCGTAAATTTTAGGGACATTTTAAATAAGATTTTTTATATAGGGCAATGGTCAACTTTCACCAAATTTGCTCATGCCATTTGTTACCTGAATGTTATTATTTGTTTCTTAACAATGAGCAATAGGAAAACATTTTTCATAATGATGTTATAGATTATTTAGAGTTTCCTCATTTCTGAAAAAAAGCCTTTCTAATGGCAAGTTCTTAGTTCAGAAACATATCCATAACCCATTAACTTATAACTTTACTTTAATTGTGCATACAGGTGACCTTGAAGACATATAACTGTCCTATGTTGTCAATTTTACAGTTCCTTATAGTGCCCACTACCCATGGTCTACCTTAAACAAAATTTAATAATTTGATCATGTCAGTAAAGATTAGATTCTTGAAGCGACATATTTTGTTATTCTAAAATATGTCAATGCATGACAAAGTTACAGTCCAGACACGAATGTGTATGCCTATTTAACTCTAATTGTAAAACTGTGAAACTTCAAAATGTTAGTAAGACCTTGACCTCTGAGGTTGGAACGTGGTCTTTGGACATGAAAAAAGTGGGGACACACACGCTTTAATATGTCGCCCTTTGGGGTCATAAAAAATAATTTTCAACAAACATAACTTAGGGTGTTCATTCAGACATTCTGAAGTATTTTTTTAACATAACTGGATATTCCGTCCGGCAACCTTTGAAGAATCACTAGATTGAACCAGCTTTCCCTAGACCAAATTGAAACCCCCGAATAAAGACACTGTAAATGTTTTAAATTTCTTTTTAGTTAAATTTTGCACCTAGCCGAGTACCTTCAAAATAAAGTAAAACACTCCTTTCTTGTAGAAACAGAAACTTATAATTTCCAACCGGAATTAAGTGTTCGTTGAAGTGCCTAACCATAATAGAAATATAACAACTAAAATTTTTTTATCCCAGTTAGTTTGTAACAGCATATTTTTTATGAAAACTATTGATTTGTAATGCATAATACTGATAAAAACTATATTCATTTTAATTTAAAATGTTACTTTGAAGATAGTTACTTAATGTTAAAGCTGAATGTTAAATCGTTAGATGTTAAGTGTCCGAGCTAAATTTTACTGGTGGGACCGGCTCTTTTCAGAATGTCTGGTTCACTATTTCCTATGAACAATTATCAGAAAACACATGGTTAGGCTGGAGTCCTTGTCATGAAACCTGTAACACAAATATTACTAATTTTTAATTAGGCTAAACTTTTTTGAAATCAAACAAAAAACACGATTTAAATCGACAATTTCAAATGACAACTGGTTAAAAATGTACACCCGGATAACTGCAGATTAACTATACTGAACTGTTGAACGAATATAAAGAACATAGAAGAACATGGCTATTACCATCAATGGGGCAAAATCTCCTCTAACATGTACTTTTGAATAATTTATTGTAAAAACAAGAGAACCGCTAGGCGAAATATTATATGACCGAAAGAGTTTTTATGTAAGGATGATGCATTTGTAAGACATTACATAAATTAAAAAAAATACCTCCTTCAAAAAGTAAGCCTCCTATAAAGTTTGGATATTGTGGGCCAAATGGAACTTAAGTTATGCTCTGGAAACTGTTTTCAGGTAATAGCGACTTTGAACTTTGACCGTGTGAAACAAAATCAAAAGGGGCATTCCACCCAAAATGGACAATCATCCAATGACGTTTCAACAATATGGGCCAAATAGATTATTTCGGGCATATAAAAAAAAGAAAAAAAGAAGAAAAAACAGAAGATTAAAGCTGCAGATGAGCAGGGAAAAAAACTTGGAATATATTAAGAAAAGTAGAAATAATAAAGATTCAAGTGAAAATTTTATCTTCTGTACAACCAATTTATGGCTGATTTTTGCAGTATTTATCACCATATTTCTACTGTGTTACTAATGTAGTAGGGGCTAATTTTGCATATTTTGTAATTTACATGGATTATAAATGCTGACTGTCATGTGTCAATTACTTTCTTTGTTCACTTTACAATATTTAACTTTTAAATACATTTTCAAAATTTTCATTAAAATTAAGATGAATCTGGAGGCGTGCTGCTTTAAAATCTGTTTAAAATCTTTTTTAATATTGAAAGATAAGCATGATTATCTTAGGGTCTCAACAGATGCATAAAAACAACAAACAGTAACATTTCAGTTTCACCTGAGGCCTGATAAATGATTTTCTTTAACAGCACCTTTCTGCAAATAAATGATGTATACTTTAAATCCAGAAACCACCTAGCTGACAACAGTAAACTAAGTTTGCTTAATCAAATCACCAACTTCTATACAAGCTTAAATAAGACCTTCCCAGACAAGACTCAAAGTGTCCCAATGACATTTAAGATGGTCAGTGTTTTTTACAACCATTCAATACTAAAACTTTTGCTGACACTGCTAACCTTTTTCTGCTATTAACCTGTCAGTATTATATCAGACACGATTCTTTAGACTGTCAGACCAGTGCTAGGGGGCGGAAGGGATGTTGCATTTATCCATTATTCCTCATGTACAGACTCAATCAAACCGATTCGTCTGCAAGTCTTATGTAATTTTGTTGTGATTAATGCTTCCAAGGGATCACTTTTTTTCCAGATTTTTCTGCAAAGGCAGCGAATCTTATAACACTGCAAACAAAGCAAAGTGGCTGAAATGCATTTCTTATTACGATTCTGATTGGTTTTATAAATATAGAACGACCAATTAGAACAATTTATGTTAAAGACAAACAAAATTTATTCCACGACAGACGGTCGACTGATCATGTGCTTATATGAGAGGGATGCTGATTAGATAATGACATTCTAAATCCTATATATGGGTGAATACGGCATCACTTGTCAACAATTGCTTGGGATTTATCATTTTTTGGCAATAACAACAATTCTTAGCTCGTTTAAGTTTTCTGCTGGTATGCAGTGCGTCAGTTATCATCAGATAGTAAAATAGTCAATGGAATAATGACATTTTACTACAAAAAAATGTTGCTACAGTAATTGTTTAGGTTCGATGTGTGTATTGAATATATTAGCAATAAAATATGATTAAACCAATATTGAATTTATTGTCCTGGTTATCTGTGACTTTTACTGGCCCTGGGCTAACCCAATCTGGATCACTGATAGCACACCTAAATATTTGGCCATGACCCAACAAATCCCAATAAAAGTATATCAAAATCCTAGCAATGTTTTTTAATATCTGTCTAACTTACAACTTGGATACATATTATTTTCTCTTATACAAGATGACCACAATGGCCCTATATTTTCCGATCTGAGTTAGTACCTAGTAACCTATTTAAGCTATTCTGATTTTTTTTTTTCAAATTTTGACAATAATTTGACAAATATATGCAATGAAAATGGGGCCAAAATAAAATTACGTTCGTTTCACCTTCCCAACAGACATAAATACTGTGACCTAGAAACAATGTGTTGTATTGGGTTTTCATAATGGACGTCCCAGGGGCATGTTTCAAGAGAAAAGGCAACACAAAAGGCCCGAAAGACCAATTCATTTAACAATGAGACAACTCAGCTCAACGTGGAGAATATTTGTGCTAATTTATATTTAAATCCATTCATGTATTATAGAAGTTATACTCTCAAATGAATGATTTATTTTGTTTTTTCATCACCTTTGACGCCAAAAAGTGACCTTTACTTTAACACAGACACATGATTTTTTAGCACTACATTCCCGAATTGCTATATCCCAAGTTATATTAAAATCATATTTTTTCCAGTGCTTTTGGAACATGACCTATACCCATGGAGTTTGGGTATCTTAGCAGTGTTTTGTTAAAAATTGGGAAACAAATCATGACTACAAATTTGCAGTGATTAATTGGATGCAAAATATTACTGTCTATGATGGCATCTTCAAACATTTAAGCAATAATACAGTGAAAAAGCCTTTATTTTCAAAGATTTAAGAATTTTTATTCAATATTATTTTTTGTCACTTCCAATTGGGAATTTTTTTCCTGTGGATTGGGAAAATAATATACTATTTTCAACTGGTAATATGACCAAATAACGGCTATAAAATAAGCCTAAAAATACTTCAATCCCTCCATGCACGTGGACGTTACACTTCAGACATGAGTATTGCAGCACTGACTCCACAAGTGTGACCTTGACCTTTGAGTGGCGGACCTGGGTTTTGTGTGGGAGACACTATCCTATTATTGTAAACATTTGTAACAATTTTGTTCTGTCATCCTTTAAGGAATGAGCAAGATATAGAGCGGACGAATCCGGACAGACTCAAAGACGCACATACACAAAACAATATGCCAAAGTGGCAACTAAGTCTAATGCATCTCAAGTGGGCTTGACAATAATGATCGTTTTCATCCTCAAACAAATACAAGGGTGTGTGTCTGACCCAATGGATTTTACAAACTGATTTTTTGCCAAACATATCGGAAAATCGGACAGTTTTCTCAGTGTCTGTATAATGGGAGGTTAACAAATAAAACACTATAATGTTGGGTCCATGGTATCTATAGTTTTTTCCGTGTCTGTATAATGGGAGGTTAACAAATAAAACATTTTATTTTTGGGTCCATGGTGTATATACTACAGCATTTTGGGTCCATGGTGTATATCTAGTTTTCTCAGTGTATGTAAATGGGAGGTTAACAAATGAAACATGTTATTGTTGGGTCTATGGTATATATACTATAGCATACCTAAGTATTGGTTCATGACCACACAAATATATATCTAAATCCTAACAATGAATTCAAATCAATGTCTAACTGACAATTTTTTATTCAATAATTTGATTTGTTTACTTTCAATTAAGATTTTTTTCCTGTGGATTAGGAAATTGATATACTATTTCCAATCGAGAAAATGACCTAATACCGGCCATAAAATCAGCAAATAAATTCCTGTAATGTATTTTAACCATTCATGAATTTATTTTAAGTACTTACTTTGCGCCAATGTACAGTTTTACCATTATAATCAAATATAACTTCCTTGCTCTTTTTGATGTCTTTAAAGGTATAACAAGCCAGCTTAATTTATTCTTTCTGCTCGACCACCACCTTACAGTTCGGTTTGCAAGAATCGTTTATCAGTCTGCCATATCACTCGCTGTGAGTTGCATCAATACTGTAAGAAGAAAAGGAAATCAGCTGGCTGACAGAGTTGGCATGGCATTTCACAGGGTGGGATTTCTTTGTGTTATTCCCCAGTAATTCCTGAATTAAGAAATAAGCCAAATTTAGCAGTTAGTTGAAAATATTGGCAATTTCACAGTAATTGTGAATTGAATAACAAAGACATCAACGAAGTAGTTTTAAACAACAGGGCTTTTTACACATGTTCGGGAAGCAGCCAAGCCCTTTAATTTTGGGGAAGAAAAAAACTTGATGTATATTCAATTTTTTGGAAAACTGTATGCATTCAAAGAATAATTTTCTTTGGGGAAGCAACCTTAGTAATGGCCCCTGCTATGTAAGGAAAAAAATGTAAGCGGCCAAAATGTTGATCAAGTAGTGAATTTTGGTCAGAATTAATTATTAAAGAAGTACTTGTGCATTAATTTAATTGAAAACAATTTCTTAGTAAAATACTTGTAATGTTCTGCAGGTCAGGTAAAGAAATCAGATGTATAATAATCTTCAAAATTCCAACAAGTATTAAACATGAATGACTGAAACATGTGTTATAAATATTATAGCAAAAGTGAAATAAATGAAAAAAGTAAAATTGTTATCAAATTTAAGATTAATGTCTACAAATTATGTCTACCTTTAAATGACTGACCTTTTGTGATTTGTACTAGAGTGGGCATTTTATCCCAGGACCATTCTAATTTGGTAAGGTTTGTGTTTTAAAACTAAAAATGTGTCCATACAGGATATTTTTTGTCAAAATTATGAAAGGGGTCTGTTTCTTTTGTGGGAAAAAAACATGATATATCATCAAATTGTGAAACAAGAACTGTCGGAGGACAGCGACGCTCCGACTATACAAAAAAATTGTCACAAGTGTGTTTCACGCAAAATAACTTAACCACAGGGACGCCAACAAATGGGTGACTGTATTTGCTCGATTAATCTGAAAATAGTCGAGCTTAATATGACATACTATTTTGCCATGTGCGACATTTTGAAACATAACACAGTGTGCAATGTACATTGATTAAAATTTCTGGCCTGCATAAAATATGCTTGAAGTCAGTACTTTAACGCGATAATCATGCGCAAATATCATTTTACATTTAATTCAATTAAAACTATTTACATGTTTGCAACTGGCGAAAATCAAGTTTTACTGGAAGGTAAAAAAAGGGTTTGGAAGACAAAGTCCTAATGTTTCGTGAAATTATTTTTAACTTTTTTTTACTGCCGCTTTGTTGAAAAAAGTGAAATTTGGATTTGTGAAGTGGCCGAACATTGACTTTTGTTATAGAAGGAAACATGCTTTGTTATAGGACTTTGGATCATGGATATGTAAACGGCAGAAACTTACCAAAACTCTTGTCCCTTGTGTCGAAAGAAAAACAGGAAACTCGCTACATTTTCTGGTTCACTACTGAACCTCTTCAATCCCTCTTCACCGGAAAAGAGCAAACCCTCATGCTTAACAAAAATGCACAGATGAGCTAACAGGTTATCTAGGTCTACTCTAGAGCAGGATTTTTGCCAGGCTAAATTTGAATGTCTGGCCAAATAAGCCTTTATTAAAAAAAAAACAATAAATAAAAAAAAAAAAAACATGCTGGCCAGTTTTAACAAGAGGGCAATGATTGCCCTAAAATCGCACAGCTAAATATATAAAAACTCTCAAATACAAGGAACAAGTAATCATATTATATTGTGAACAATAAACAAAAGGAGATATTAAATATTACATTGATCACAAAAATGACAAGAATAAAGATCAACAAAGGAAAGGCAACATTTACAGGACGCGGACCCCCCCCCCCTTCCCCCAATGACAAAACCCGAAATAGGGCACCCAGAAGGCACTAAACAAACACCTCATATTTATATCTAAAATAATACATGTGTTAAAGCATTTATTGTTGCTATTAGGGAAAACAACAGTTCCAAAAGATGTGTGCATGTAGGGAAAATCAATGACCTATAATTTTGACCTAAGGGCTTTTATTTCAACACTGACTAAAATATGTGTCATACTTTATATCTTAGCTCTAGCTTTTTGAAAATAAGTTTTTAAAGTTTTTAATATATACATATAGGAAAATCTATGGCCAACATAGGCGGGCCAATTTTGACCCCTAGGCTTTTATAATATTTGAACAAACTTGGTACACATGTTTCATATCAAATATCTAAGATCTAGCTCTAGCTCACTAGAATACGTTTTATGATTAATATCAGTGATATTTTTCCCCAATTTTCAAGACAACCTGTGGCTTTCTGAAGGGGACAATAAAGTGCAATGAATCAAAAAAGGGGGAAAACCTGAAATCAAATTGCATCAACTTAAAATGAAATTTACCCACACATTTTACAATTTTATGAAAAAAAAAATAATATCAATTCAATTTAACATGCATGGTACATAGCAGAGGCTATCTATAGAGATAGCTCTCCGTCTTCTAGCATATATTAGTCAGATGCTGTTAAGTCATGGTTCTGGTAAGGAAGAGCACGAGGAATTTGAGGGAAACATATTAGCATTTTTAGGGGAAAATATATATACTTATTTTGGGCTAGGGGAACCAGCCTTTATTCGGCTGTAAAACACAGCGAAAAAAATCACTGAATATCTTAGCTCAAGGAATCAAAGTTGCTAGTCGCATTGATCTGACCTAAAACATGTTTAATCTTGTAATTCATGTAGTATGATATCAATATATTAAAAAAATAGAAAGAAACTAGAACTGCCACAGTCATGGCGTGAATACCCCTGCATACCACTTTGTCAGAATCAACAGTGGCCATTTTTAGCTCAAGGACAACCTCCCTGCCAAATCTGAAATTACTAAGCCAGTGCATTGCTAAGTTAAGTTATACACGCTTCACATGTGAAAATGTCAATATCAATACACTGTGGACAGGCATTCTTAAGCATTTGAGCAGACAGGCTTATTAAAGTAAAAAAAAATCCATGTGACCTTGACCTTTGACACAGTCATCTTAAAATCAAAAGGAGTCATCTACTTGTCATAAATAACCTCAATACCAGATATGAAGACTGTTGACCAAAGCATTCTTAAGCAATTGAGCGGCAAGTTTCTTTTTGTTCAAGGCCTCCTGTGACCTTGACCTTTGACCTGGTGGCCTCAAAATCAAAAGAGATCATCTACTAATCATGACCAATTTAAATTACTAATATGAAGACCAGGGGTTAAAGGAATTTTATCTTATTGGGCGGACAAGCAAAAACCGACGGATGGCCGGACAGACATTCGACCTTTTAGAAATACAGGGCCATTTCTATTGTAATTTTCTTTTGTTTAATAGAGGGTCATGGCCCCTCGTTCTATTGTTACGGAATTAATTATATTGTTCTCTTTTGTTCTGTTTACAGTTAGATGACCCCCTATCCCTATTGGCTAGTGCGGGATGACGGCCCGACGTACAAGCTGATTCCAGTATACCTCCTTAAAACTTCGTTGTGCGGGGGTATAAACAGATTTTTGTTATATTGGTATGGGCAAGGTACGCAACATCTGAGTATGAAAATTATGGGCATGTCTTTTCTTGATGTAAAAAATTTCCCCGGGTGGTAATATCGTCAGTTTTTCACATGGAATCAATGCAATATATATTTTCTATCAAAACTGACTATGAACAGATTATTATTTACACGAAAGTTAACGCAGTTAGGCCTGAAAGTGAAAAAAATCACCCAGGTGAAAGATAACACTGTCATGACATGTACATTGTAGCCAGGTATTTACGCTTGAAATGTATTAACAGAGGGATCAAATGGGTCTAACAAATATGCAAATAACTGGATCTTACATATGTTTTTAATTGTTTTATGCTCCATGAGTGGCACTTAGTCCTATGTGCCTGTATTTTAAGAAAGATTCTACATGCAGAAGGTAATTCCTTAATGGGGGACAGTAGTGGATTATCTTCCCTTGATAAAAACCGAGGTTAACCAAAATGTAAGTAGGTCCAAATATTTGGAATCCTTTGCTTTTATCGTTGAGTTTTATATAAGACAGGTTGATATGTCTTAATCAATTATTTACACATGCATCAACAAATATGTAAACCTTAAATGTAAAAAAATGTTTAATTTATGTCAACAGATTCTACATCTTATCGCAACATCTAATCTGAATATTACAAATGATCATAATTAGCCCTAATTAATTCAGTCTGCTACAAAGAAATAGGCGATAAAGTCCGAGTAATCCAATAGCTTAGGACCTATTTATTTATAGGGAGTACTCAGGGGAGGTTATTCACTACTGTCCCTCATTGAAAGTGTTCTCCGCATCAGGTGCGTGGTTCCCAGTTCTGCTCTATGTAAATGAATGCGAAACAGAAGCCGGAGAATACTTCCGGTACGGATTACCTTTTAAAAATATTGTCTACATGTAGACAATGCACATTTTTCATCAATGACATCATGATTTTTTTAGAACCAAAATTCATTATGTTTTGAAGAGTGAAAAACTTCATTGATTTTTAATTAAAATTTTGGACATGAGAACAATTCTAAATGGTTTGGTTACTGCAAAGTACGGTATAAAAAGACAAGTTGCATGTTTTAAGAAAATACAGAGAAAGGTTAACAACATTACATACAGTATACAATCACTAAATAAATGAAGCATGTAGATGAGGAGGAGTCTGTTAACAGTTTACTTTAAACACCTCTCAAAAACTCTGATAATACTCTTAAGTTTCCTATAATAAATATATCAATCATATATAGGCTTAAAATCAAAGTTAAAAAACATTGTTTACAGCATGAAACAATTCACAACAGTTCTAAATTACATCCAGTTTGATTTAACAACTTTTACACAGCATAAAACAATATAACATTGAACAAAAAAAATTATCAGACTTAAAGCATCTATAAAACTTTTGTACATGCTTATAAAATTATCAGTCCTATAAAATTTGATTGAATTCAAACAGTTGCAATTGTTATTTAAAGAAATATTTAATAAAAAAGGGATAGCAGATGTTTTTTGTTTTTCCAGTCTAAATTTTAGTATGGTCAAGTGGCCCTTGTGTATTTATCTACGGTCATGGTTATACTTGAACCAAGTGTACTTATAAGATAACTGGTTTATTTGAAATAACGCACACTTTTTTCTCAAGGAGTATGCTTTATCTAAGATATTGCACTGTGCCTTATTACAAATAAAGCATGTTACTGGCGTATAACAGCTGAGGAACCTCAAAGACAAATCGCTGCACCATGCGATAATGATATAAGAATTGTCTTAAATACATGAAATACTAACACTTAAATGTAAATTATAACAGACAACTTCTCCGTAAATAAAACAAGAGGGAAAATGGCTCCAGATCATTCACCTGATAAAGAAGCATGATGCAAAACTTCTTTAAAATAGAAAGTCAACAAATTACTTCCTTCATTAAAAACATTTCTGTAAGATAGCTAATTAACATAATATCAAGGCATTTTGTCTTTTCATGGATATTTCTTGTTTTTTATACAGTATTTTGTGTCCATGGCCTGAGCATGAGGATAGGTTCCTTCTTTTGTGCTTCTGTAATTTCATACTTTCCTGGTAATTTTTCTAGGTGAAGGAATGTTCCCAGCTGTCTGCCATCAGTAACACATTCTTCCTCAATTTAAAGTTTTTGGATGTGATATCGTTTTTGTTAATATTTTGAACAAGGACCTCTTTCTTTTTAGGTAAGTTTCACTATTTTAAGGCTCCTTCTGTACTTCACTGTATAGTGTAATATTGCTTTCCTCTTCAAGTGGCCCTAGAATTTCAATTTATAATATTATCAATTTAATAATAAGTTAATCATATAGAAGAATGGCAATATATTTTAAAACTGTCTAAGCAATACAAATTTTGTGAAAATGTGAATTCTCTAACATTAAGAGTGCATCTGAAATTCAGGAAATCATATTTTCCATAATAAAAGATATTGACTACTGTCATTTGTCCCATAAATAATAAGTAGATAATCATTTGTCGGTAGTAAAAGGCGACTGTTTATACCAATTTGCATCTGTCTTTTGACTAGTGGTCATTTTACTGAATAAAGAGGGAAAATACCCGAACATCATAATCTGTGCAGTACAATATCTTTGTTTACAGAGTATCAGGTGGTACAAACAAACTATGACATTTACAAATACAGTACGCTCACCGCGGGTTTTGCTTTTTCCACGATACCACCGCGGACGATTTTTTTTTTAAGATAAAAATATTTTTAACTTGAAAATCGGTCGATGGAAGATCTTAGAAAATAACTGCCATGTGCTTGTTTGCCTTATATACATGTTTGTACATGCATACTGTTCATAATAAAATAACAAAAAGTATAACGTCAAGTTTAACAATATTCTGCAAATAAAATCTATAAAAAATAAAAAAGAACAAACAAACAAACTACTAAAACAAAAATGAAAATAAACTTCAACAGTTGATACAAACTTCAAAACATATTCATTACGCTCACACCTGTAATTAGATAAATCAAGAATATCATTTAATGTATATTTTGGTGAAATAAACGCTTTCTTTTAATGTTCCAAATAAAATATAAGACTTTATGATCAACATGCAAATAAACAAAAACAGTAAAACGCATCTGACAATTAAAAGAGACCCTGAATAAATTGTTGAGGGTTACGTTTTCAAAGTTTTTAAATAAGAAACAAAAGCTGGCATATAAATTGTTGCAGTATCTTTTTCATAAATGTCATATGCCGAATTTTTCATTATTTGACTTCAAGTTTCTCACTACCATGAAGTTGCGACGACAATGATTAATCTTGATGTCGAATACATATTATACATTACCCAACACAATAACAAGAAGAAGAACAAGAAATACACTGCATTTGTTCATGTACTTTTATTACAACAAAAAAGAAAACAAACAAACAAATTTTTACATATAGTTATATGTACAGTACATGTTACAGTACGTACGTATACTGATGTTTAAATACAGTAATTAATTTTCAAAATTTAAGGTTTTCACCGCGTTGACCGGTGTTTGACCGCCGCGTTCCTCCGCAATTTGCCACTGCGTTCCGCGGGGGAAACGGTTTCAGCCGCCGATTTATGTCCGCGGTGGTGAAAATTTTCGGGGTCACGCGGACAATATCTGAGCAAATTTTCGTCGGCGGTAAACCTCATCCGCGGGGTCACGCGGGTTTTGCAAAAGCCGCGCTGAGCGTACTGTAGGTGGTATTATTGCGCTTAATTACTTTTGTGAAGGCTGTCCACTGTGAAGCTATAATCAGGAAAATTTATTTGTACCCCCAGATTAGCTGGGGTTAACCTACATTTACTAAGTTCCCAATAACATCTATATATTATCATGGGGTGTAGACAAACAAGAGTATTCTAAAAAAACGTTGTGTTGGGATTTGACCACAAACATTAGTTTTAAGGCACCATGAAACTGAAAAAAGTTTGTTTTTGTCAGAAATTATAAGGTTTGTCTACAACTTTGTAATTTTTGAAGAAAAACAAATCAATACATGTGTATTTATTTTGTTTACTTGAAAACTTTAGCTCTGTCTTAAATAACCATATC
>NW_026865924.1:0-20678 GCF_026571515.1 Ruditapes philippinarum
AAAAATAAAGTTTTGAAGCGACGTAATTCATAAGGTTGACTTAGGCATTAAAGTGGTTTCCATTGCAAATGATTAAACGCACTGTATATTCTCAAGTTACATATGTTCCTCTGTATTTATTCAAGTTACAGATGATTAACGCACTGTATTTTCTCAAGTTACATTAAATAATGATAGTGATCAAGTGACATAATAATTGCATTCCAATCTGATTTCTTATATGAAATTTTATTGTTCTCATCTTATCATAAATGTCATGTCTTAAGATAAAGATTCCTTTACATATTTACTTAGTAGACAATTAAGTTCTTTGTCTCAGTACAATGATTCACAAAGTCACAATGTTTTCATATCATTAAAGCATTGCGTGTAGGTGTATGTAAACTTTGATTTCAGCGCAATAGTGTTCAAGATTGAAACCCGCTGAAACCGGTGCTTGATTTGACACTTTCAATCACACCTTTTACAGACTTCGTTTTGCATGTGTTGTACTTTTATATGGTGAATGTCAACCCACAGTTTGTTTTAATTTTCCATTGTTATGTGTAACATTGATGCCAATATATTTCCTGACGTTATGTTTGTAATATTATGGTTTTATTTTAGTGGCGTTACCTGTCACAGTTATTTTTAAATTTTGAATTTGACATCTAAGGTGTAAAGAATACTTGAAAATACGCAAAGAAATGAAACACTATTTCATTCCAAGTATTTATTTGAAACATTAAAATTGTGATATACAAAGAGACATTTTAACAAAATGGAATGAATTATAACAGGAAATTGTGTTTTCTTTGTCTCTCCTCCTTTTGACATATAAATAACTTTATTCGATTAATGAAAATATCAAATTTGTAAGACATATTCAATAAATAATCTAAAGCATTACCGTGTCCTTTCTATATTTCTTTATCAAACAGTACGTATCAGAAGTTTCCATCCGGGCTTGGTTTCGAATCTTATTAAGAGAATGGACAAGTAAAGAGCTTAGCATACTTGAACTGAACAGATTTAAGAAATGACAATTTAAACCGATAAATGTTAATGTGTTTGCTTTTGACGTAAGAGCAAATCATGTCAGTACTGATTAACAGTATCCACCATCTATTTCTTTTTTTTAAAGTCAATCAATGCTTTTATATTTTTCTCGTCTTTCGGTATTATTGATCCAGGTACATTTAGTAATTTTCTATTTGAGCAAGTATATCTAGCCGGTGCAAAAAAGTGTTACAGATGATAATATTTAAAATATCTCATGAACAACATCGACCAAATCTATTCTGAAATGCTTTATATAATTTTGAAGTTTCTTATTCTCTCGGAAAATCATATTCAGATTGTCTTTTCCATAAAATTTGCATGTCTTTTGGTGGTATGCATTCTTGTATTAAAAAATCAAAAAAAATCAGGTCATTTTATTAGTTTTTTTTTTCTTTTTTAACAGTTTACTAATAAATTCAGCGAAACATTTTAATATGCCAATGTTTGAAAGAATTCAATGCATCAATTAAATTTAAGGGAATCAAATAAGATATTCATTCAAGCCGGTAAATAAATATATCGTGCAGCATTTAATAATCGTAATGATTTATCCTAAAACAGCTCATATAAATTTATAAGCTTTCAATATAAATATAGTCTAACGTAATTATTGTAAATGACATTTCAATGAAGTCGAATATGATATGTTTATAATAAACGCAAAGGATATTCACAATCTATTATAAAAATGTAAACATTCGAGTTAAGATCTATACATTTTACAATAATGCGGTCAAAAATAATCACAAAGTACGTTGACATTTACCATTTAGCAATCAATTTTTCACTTCAGATTGATAAGACAATATTTCTTTAACTCGTGTATTATTCATTAAAAAGTATTCACTAAATAAGAACCTATAAAACTCAAATTAATCGCACCTTTGTTGTTTCAAAAATATTACCGCTTTCGTAATGGAAAGGACCTCGATAAACTTCGAAGTATTGTTTGATTAATGGACGGTTATTTGCCCGTCATTTGTGTCACGCTATTAGATGGAATATTGAGATGCGTTGGCGTTAAATTTATCTTTATTTACAGTCATCATTATTACTGCACTACAAATCATAGGCTGACATTCATTTTTTTCAGAAACAATATTTTTGATTAACTTCAGTGACATTTTATGTAAAATGTTCAAGTATTAGTCTCGTTGAAAATAAACACGTTATTGAAGTACGTCTAAATGAGCAAATGTAAATAATGATAAGCGCCCCTTCCTAGCCTTTTCCAAAACTTTTAATGCCTACTTTGTTTCATGGGAAAGCATGCATGCAACTTAAATCAAATTAACTAGTTTTTATGCTCATGTGTCTAAGTGAGAAGTTTTAGCAAGCGTTCCTTAAGACAATTTATGAAAAAAGGTAATATAAGTGTTTTATTTTATCATATACTGACTTGACTTTTGTTGCAAAAATGTGATTAACTAATTGCAGAACTTTTTCTTGTCAAGCGCTCTTATCTGAGGTATATTTAGAGGGTAATTTCTATTATTTGTCTTTTTTTCTAAATTTGTAAACATTCAACAAATGTATCATAAAAACTCTAAAACAAAATTAATATCCCAACGTCATTTATGTCTTTTAAATCATGAATAGTGTTTAATATATGCTATAAAATTCAATCAGCATTAAATTTAAATGCTTTTTAAGAAACACGGGTACAACGTGCATTTTCAAGTAGATATTCACATTATTTTATGTATATAACAAATAAAAACTCTAAACGATTCAACGACAGGTCTAAAGACATTATGAGCCCAGGACTGATATTACAGAAATAATACTCAGATTTCTTTTACAAAGGTAGAAATCTAATAAACATATTGTATCGATTATTCAAAACAGAAACCTATTTGAAATGTATGTTCCTTATTCTTAGAGGTTTTAATGAGCTATTAAAATGTAATTGGTTGTGACTTCGTGCCTTTGAGATAAACAAAAACACTTAAATTTCTGACAGACAGAAATGATAGACCTTGCATGTCTGCAATCCTAATTAACAGTAAACTTCCGAATCGTTAAAATAAAATCGCGAATTATATTGGATGAAATAAATTACAATATATGATATAAGTAACATACAGTAAGAGTAAAAATAACACTATGTCTTCTAGAAACGTTGAAATAATTTAATGCAAAACACAATTCGCGTGAAATATGAGCATTTGAAACCTTTATAATTACGGTTGTTACCGCCTCCGTTGTCGAGGGGTTAGGGTCGATGACTTGTAAAACCGTTACCTCTCTGGCGTGGGTTTGATCCCCGGGGGATGCTTTGGTAGTTAAGCGCGGATGAAGGTAGTCTAGTACTGGTGTAACTCTCCAGGAACGATGGTTATGAAACTACCCACCTATGTGACTGAAATACTTTTGAGAAAAAGCGTAAAATGAAAAAAACAACAACAAAAAACAAACCATTACGGTTGTTACGTATGTTTCATATTAAATTTAGTAAACATATAGTTAACACTAACAGTACCAACACAAAAGTCTTTTATTCGTTTAATACTAAATTCTACCATTTCTTGTTAAATAATGAATACTGCTTAAGCTAGAGCGGGTAACTGGACGGTAACTTGCATTTTCCCGTACTGTTCATAAACAGGCTAAATCAAACCTAGCCCTGCAACATTTTTTAGGGGTTCTATGTCTCTCTATTTTTTAATCAATGTAGTTGTATCTCAGCGTTATTTGTATAGAACCACTCATCTAAAGGGAATATCAAAATAAAAAAAGATGTAAAAAAGCGAACAATGCAGATCATGATTAGATTGGGGGATTTGCAGGCCGGTCGGAGTTTGCATAAGTCACGTTGGTTGGTCACAATAAAATGGGTTTATCTATTTAGATAAATGTTCCTGTAAAGGGGAAATTACATGAAATAAGTAATGATAACTTTTACACAAATCAAGTATTGCCTTTATTCGATATCGTAATCTTTTGGAAACTAGTTGATATGAAAATATTTACTCCTAAAAATCATCATTTCATTACGAGGCTTTCGAGACAAACATACTAGTTGCGTTACATCTTACGTTTGTGAATATTTTCCGTAGCCCGGGGGGGGGGGCAATCATACCGATTACCGACTTTCCGCTAATATAATTTGTATCTGCCAATTCTGGACATAAATACTGTCTCGGTTAAAAGGCATTGATATAATTTTCATACCGTATAAGTGGTTTTTTCTGCGGGCTCCAAATTCTGCGGTTTTTCCAAATTTTGGCATGTTTTTATTTCTGCGGACTTTATTTCTGCGGCACAATCTTTGGACAAAACGTGATTTAAATTCTGCGGCTCATCCTATCAAAGTCTAAGTCACATTACTTTACCTATTTTATTTGCATGTACACATTCGCATTAAAATTTTGTTTACCGTCGTCACCGCAAAACTATATGGTAATTACAAACAATTATATTGTTTGCTTGCAAGCAAATTTAATGTACAATAATAGACTTTTGATCAGCGTGAAATGACGTGTGAAAAATATACCCGGTAGTATCTTTATTTTAATAAAACAGATAGAAGTTTATCGTAAATCGGACAACAATTAATGTGTACGACGATTATTTAGCAGTAAAAGGGTTGAAATGGTTTTAATGATTTTAGTGGTAAACAAACCTTTAGCGTACAGGCAATTTTAATTAACACTATTTGATGTTTAAATTTCTTTGTTCATAAATTGGCATAATAAACAACAAATACATCCTTACAAGCACATATTACATACTTAGCCGAAAGCAGTTATATATAATTCGATGACCCGCTAACTGTTATAATCCGTTAGTCGTTATTACTTTAGAGGAAACAGGTCATTATGTAGGACACATATCGTTAAAAAAACAAAATGTGGAGAAATATTCTGCGGTTTTTATTTCTGCGGTGCTTAAACTGACCGCAGAAAACGCAGAAATAAAGTCACCGCAGAAAAAAACCACTTATACGGTATCAATATCGGACACTGAATACATCTTGCGTCTGACACGAAATTACTTATTATGCCTTACTGATTGTCATATTGATAATAAATAAATGACTATATTGTTAAGAGTGTCCTGTAATGTTTTACTTATGTTCATGAATCTTTCTGTCTGTTTGTTTGTTTATAACAGTACATTGACACATATTGGTCATACCGTGCCGAAATCTGTTAAAATATGATAATTAATCATGAACGGAGTAGGTTCAAGTTGAAGTATGATCTTGTTAAAAAAATTATTTTCAAGTCATCGATCAATGTTTTCGACGTAACTGAGTCAAAACTTTGTTTAGATGAATTTATTCGATAATATCAGAAGGAAAGTAATGTTTGACAGTGACATAGTCATTGAATTCTATACATAATAGAGCATTATCTCCTGTAGTAATCTAAGAATATGAAAGTTATTATTTTTAGCGAGTCCAATACGACATCAACGAAGAATTACTTGACAGGTGTTGATATCATGACGGTTGTTAATTGTGGCTAGTCGTGTGGGAGTGGCGTTCATTGAAGGCCGCCTTTCCTTGTTGATCTTGTGTATCATATTTAAAGTCGAAATTTGACGTCCATTCGATATGGTTGCTGATTTCTATTTCAGCTATTATGTGTCGACTATTTAGAAGACAGGATCTATTTTAGCCGAAAAAATGAAATTGCAGAAATCAGCTACCATATGTCAGGTGAAATAAGCTTTCTTATAGATGGTTTCAAAACATCTTTTATTAAGAAATAAATGTAGTAGTTGAGTATTTAATTATTCTTTAGCCAAAGCGTCAAATTGTTTATATTTTCTCGAATCGTTACGCGACTTTGAATCAAATATTATTTGACAAATATAGCTTTTAAAATATCATTAAATCGCAACAGAAGTGTCTTAATCATAGTATTATCGGAGTAACGTTTTTACATTGATAATAATCAATTGATCCTGATTTTATTTCTATTGATTTATGTACACAAATATGCATTATTAAAATGAAAATGAGATTAAACAACGTATAAAAAGTGATGAATGCAAAGCAACATTGCTATTTTGGAATAAATAATAATAATACAAATACAAAAATAATGCAAAATCAGTATGAAAATCAGGATCACCATCAATATTTGGACAACTGTTACTGATGATATTTTGTATTTTTTTCTCTAAAAAATGATAAAACATGCTATTTTATGTTCACCTTTTTCAAATTGATATTTAATATTCATCACTGAGGATACACAATTGAAACATTGAAGTATTTAATATGATCTTGATGCTTATCCTTAAATCTTAAAGATAGTAAACTTCGAAACTACCACATAGAAATATTTTACATGAGTAAACATAATTATATTCATTTCAGAAATGACAAACATGACAAACCCATTTGTCATTTAATGACATAGGGTCTCTGAGGAAAGTATGTTGTTTGTATGCTGCTGCTGCTGTTATTGTTTTTGTTTATACAATTGCAACTATTAAGTTCGTACTTCACACTGTCTGACGCTGAACCGGCGATAATTTATGAAAAACATTGTTATCCCGGGCTTCTATATAATTACAGCGCTTTATCATAATTATTCTTTCGAGAGAAAAAAATAATGTCTGCGTTTTTCTGTTTCTGTTTCTTTGCAAACGTTGTATATCAAGCAGGCCATCTAATAATGCCTTACACGTAACACATAATGTACATCCATGCAAATTATTAGGTGATACACAATATATGCATCCGTTTAATCATACAAAGAAACAATACGGTAGAACTTTACGCTGCAAATTTGATTTATTTAGCACAATATCTCAAAAAATATTGACACCTATAATAATAATGATTAAACGATAAGTGATAAAAATAACTATTTGCCTAGGACAAAATATTAAACTGTCCCAGTCTGTGCATCAACTAAACGTTATAATGACTTATTCTGGGGAACATTTATAGCCATTCCCGTGAGCTACATGGATCTTGGTTATCTTGTCAAATAGACTTAAACACGTACACTTACACACACACGCACGCACGCAAAACGCACACACAAATTCATGTCAAAATGTGAAGATTTTCTCGTACACTTTCTACATTTATGTTGGCAAAATGTTACTTTTAAACACGTTACCTATCATGACAGTTTTGATGTCATGTCAAAATTTACTTCATTTGCAACATCAGTGAAAATTAATATATTTACTAATGACCTTTTGCTGTAATGAACATTTCTGTGACACTTCCTTTGTCAGTCCATGTTGTGCACGAATTCTTTATTTGGCATAGAAATTATCGTTCCAGACAATATTTCAGAGGATAAAAAACCTCGTGGATATTGAATAGTTTAATGCGTAAAATTCGAATTTTCTTCAGATCATGTATTTTAATATAATTATCTTAAGTTTGTATGCGAACGATAAATTTAAATTAAAAACTAAATGTTAAGTTTGAACATGTGATGTAGTTTGGCATAGTTCAGTCCATTATTCGAAGTCTGCATGTGTACCTCACCGATAATCATTTTTACTTCTAAATTGTAATTAAAATTAATAAAATTAGAATTATCTACATGTACTGTATATAACTTTAAATACTTCGTAGAAAAGTCAATATTAAACGATCTCTTTTACTTCTTGTTTGCAGAGTACATTGACATTCAACCAGAATATACTAAATATTGTAGAAGGGGTGTGAAAGACATATATCGACAGATGGACTTTATATATTGTTTCAATCAAAAGAAATGTGATTGATATGTGTCTCCATTTTGTCATAAATTTATCATTTTATAGTTTACAATATTTCTAAAACAAGTGCCTACCATTGAATTAAATCTTATGTTTGCATTTCTTAAACTTTTATTGACACAAAATAACGTAAATGATGTCGATAAACTACCGAGTAGGCAAACTTATTTGATTAATAGACAGAAATAGTGTTAAGGTATCACCATTTAGTAACATATTTATAGAGTATTGTTAAGCGTTGGCGTTTAGTATTTATATTGTCGTTTAGCTAAACGCTTTCAAATGCTATCGATCATTTACATTTGTCAATGTATGAATAACATAGGTTGTTTGTCTTTGTTGCCAACGTCTTAATTTTAATATTTTGTTTTGGTACTAAGGGTACAATTGCAAACATGATTGTTTCCGAATCAGTGTAAAAGCAAACAAAAAGTACGAGATACACGTCCACGACGCCCAGTCATACATCCGGTTCTTAATCAAGGCCACCGTGTACTAGCATGTTTTTCCCCGCTTGTAAACAGCAAATGTTTGAAGATAGCTTTTGTTTTAAAACATTTACTACAGTAATTCCTTTTTCTGCTATTATAGTGTACTTATAGATCAGAATACATCAGAATGTGTGCTAATTGATCATGGTTCTAGCGAACATAAAAATGTCGATTCACAATGGGGTATTCTTTTAAAGCTTACAAGTATTGATCTGAAATTACTGTTTTATATATTAATATGCCAATTTGTGATTTTTTTTAAAAAGCTTGACAATACTGTTTTTAAACCTTAATCATAGATAAAAAAGTTTGTGTGCTCTGTAAATCGAAATTATCCAAACAAATTGATAGCATGTTAACAACAATCAAGTTACTTGTGGTTTTACTCGTGTAACGATTTTCCATTTCTTTCCGTTTGAATCTGTATTTAGTGTCATTCGTTGATATTTTATCAATGTAATTATGCGCAGCCAACTGTCACTAAATGTTTTATAGTCAAATTGATTTATCGAAAGGAAGTATTACTTCATTCTTCACGAAACAAAATGCCGCTTTCATTGGAATAGCACGAATGTGTCAATTTGAAGTTTTTATGATAACTGTTGCAGATGCTGTTTGTTTGTTTATTTATTTATTTTCAAATCTTTACCATTTCAAAGTCAATTTTGAATTTAGCATAAGCGTGACTGGGGGGAGGGGGTATTTTTTTTACATTAATATAACTGTCATGCAATTCCTTTGCAATGAAAACCTTAAGTTGCAAGTTCTTTCCTTTTGTTTTTAACAGAAAAAAGGATTAACGAAAATCGTTTTTCTTCAGTTTAACAAACGAATACAAATGATGTTTGATGTTCAAATTTTACTGGTGGAAATACAAATGTCCCTCATACGATTCGAACTAAATGTGGTATGAGCCAACTGATTTGATATCGACGACAAACATACAATAAAATGAACGGGAAATAAATCAATAGTTTATGTATGAAGACAAAATCCCGTGACTTATATCAGTAATATTCATCATTCCTTGAGAATAATTTCAGCCGGACAGTTTATCGAAGTTCGGTATACACTCACGAGAAATTAAGTTACCAATATTGAAAATTTATTAACGCGATTCACAAAGCATGAAATTACTCTTTTAACGCACTTGTAAACATAAGGCTGTCATATTTTTGGATTTGTTTTCGGATGATGAATATACAACGACAATGCAGGCCTTTGTAATGTGATCACTTTCAAGTCAAAAATTCCTTGAAGACATATAATCTGTTGCAAAGGAATGTGAGACAACTAGTATCTCAGCAAACTTTGGGCATATTTTGTTGCATTGACTACGGCATACCATTATGACTGTCGCGATGAATGAATTATATAAAACACACAAAATCGATATCAACACAAAATACAAAAAATGTAAAAAAATCGACAACAATTCCACTGTGTGTTCAAATGTATTTGTTTTTTATGATACCCGACATTTACATGCAAATAAAATGTTCTTTGAAATTGTTAAATTCAAACATTTGTTTGCTTATCTTTTCTTTTTTTCTAGGACTTACATATATATAAATACGTTATATAAAAAAGATTTTTATGAACATTTTTACAAAAAAAAAATAAAGAAATAAGTTAAGTTAATTAAAAAATATAACGAATAACACGAAATGGATTTTCTTTCATTCCGGTTCATATACAAATAACTTTCAAATACTCTACCTTGCATACTTAAAATTGATTTGCTTTGACAGTGATCTAGGAATCAATATTGTATTATCATCATGATAAATAATCACACTTATACAAGGCATAAATCTGATAATAGAAATATTGGTAACATATACAAAACATGGCCCCACTTTTGTAAGCGCTAGATAGTAAAATACATATATAAATAAATATTTGTTTTAATAGGTAAATTTGTACATACTTGTTTCTACTTTGATTAATAAATCATTTATTTAAATTGATGTCAATCTTAGTCAATAATTTAAACATATACTCTACCAGAAATGGTAGTGTTTATATGGTCAATAAGCGTCAACACTTCATCATTTGATGCAAATAACAAACCCTGAAGAAAAAATGAATGCCCCGGGTGAGGATCGAACTCACGACCTTCAGATAACTCTATGGTCGTATAATTGATTATGAGACTGACGCGCTACCTACTGCGCTACCGAGGCATATATTTTTTAAGCTTTAACCATATCATTTTACAAAACGTCTTATTTATACATCTTAAGTTAATAGTTTTATATGTTTACAGTAGCATTGTGCACTACCTTTACATTAGCCTTGAGGCAATATCGCGGTTAAGTTGTAAAGTACTTAAATTAACACACTGTTATGCGACTATACAAACACTTCAATGGCAAAATGTTGACATTAAGTTTGCACGGTTAAACATACATGTTTTAACATTTAAAATTATAAAGACAGCATCTTAAGAATATTAATAGTTTCATGTTTGTGTAAAACAATTTTAATGCAGAAAGTATTTGTTATCTGGGAAAATCTTACTAATTATGTTTAATTTGAATGAAAGAATACACAAACTGTGTTTGAGAAGCTGCTATTCCTTGTTCAGTGAATTTTGTCGTTTATAGAAACACTGTCAGTATCTTTTAAATAAATGTCATTAAGCATTTATATTTTGTTACGTATAGTGTGTAGTGTTTAAAACGTAAATTATCTCAATATATGCGTGTACTCAAAAGATGTCAGTTTACATTAGAAAAAAAAACTGTATTGCAATAATTATCAATATTTTTAAATATTAAATTTTAGCATAATATATATTTAAAAGGATAGTTTGCCCGACATTTTAAAGGTAAATATATCTACTAAAACCATACAATTATATTTACTATCAAAATAGAATGAAGTGTGTTTCAAGTAAATGAAATTTCAAAAAAAATTCAGATTCATTTTTTTCCGTTCTTAAAACAGATTGATTACGGGAAAATATTGCCTTAAAAAATTTCAGTTATTTGGACGACTGCTTTAGTTGTTGTTGTTTGAAAAAATAAAAAAAAATAAAAAATTAAGTACATGTAATTTATATTTTAAATACAAATGGTAAAAAACTTGCAATTAATGCTTCGATCCATTATTAATGATTAATTGATAATAACTTAAAAGCGAAGTCTGCTAGCTGTCTTTGTTACACAATAGCAATGAAAAGTACGCAACGTTAGGTTCATAACAAAGTCGTTACGACTTCAAAATTGCTACTTTTTATCTTCTTAAATAGTAAATTTGACTACCACCGGTGTAAACAGAAGATAATCATTTTTGATAATTTATGCAATAATGTTTAATCTTGATTATCTAATTGTGTTTAATTCTAAGATACGTAAGAAACATGTCGCTCTAGTTAACGTGATTAAAATAGTACGAAATTGTAGTCATACATTTGTTGTCACATTTGGTACTGGTTACCGAACGATTAATGAGTGACTATCTATGGAACCTATCTTATTTAATTACCATCTCCCACGTAGCGATCTCCCCTAATATAATTATATCTTTGCAATCACAACCTTTTTCTCAATATTTTTGACGATATGATTTTTCTTGAATTTTGATTTTTTTTTTTTTTAAAGTAAACACGGTTTTGTGAATGCTTCAAGACTGTGAGGTGTAAGATGTGAAATCAAATAAAAACAATCGGAAATATAAATATTATGAAAATAATGTTTAATATCGCACCGATTATTTCCAAAACAATTGACGCTTTTGAAAGAAACGTCAATCAAGAAATCAATAATTCCGATTATACACATGCAAATTAAACAAATGTTGTTTTTTTTCTTTTTTTCAGTCAAATCGACAGACTTGACACTCGAGCTCAAGTCAAAGTGTCGCTGTTTATTACAGATCAATCAAGTTTTCAACAATTTGTTTTGTTTATTAGCAATATTGACACAATCATGTGATAAGACCATCATCACGTAATTTGTGTGAAGGCATTGGTTTATGGCAGTAGTGTAACTGGTGAGCGGAGTTTGATGTTTGATGCTTTTCCCTAGGAAATTATTAGGAAAACTAATGATCTTTATAGTTGTATTTAGATATGAATACTAGCAAACATGTTATCAACTTTAAACGATATGCGTACATGTAAAACTATCCTGGAATAAAATATAAGATGAAAGAATGGTTTGCCACTGAACATCAAAATGAATTGCTTAAAGAAATATTAGAGCAACAATGATCCATCGTATATTAAGCTGTACTCTTCAAATGATACGTACATGTATTTACTTATTTCTTACTGTATATGAAACATGCTTGTTTTCTGGATTTTTTTTACTTGATTGTTTTCTTTGAAATCGAATAGAAATAAATCAAACTATTGAAGCGACATTATTCATGATGTTGACTTAGACGTGGTGTTTTGTTCCATTACAGCCCTTTGACACACGGAATCTTCTTGAATTACATGAAATAATTACAGCAATAACATTTTGCTATATCGTATTGTTAATGACATTCTGTACAAACAAAACTTTCATATTTCAAGTGAACGATGAGACGCATTCAGATGGGATTTTAATATAAAAATGAAATGTTTTCATTCGATAATAAACGTCATGTATTGAAATACCAGATAATTATACAAATTCAGGTCATATACGTGAACACATTAGACTATGATTTGCAATGTCACATTGTTTTTTTCCTCATGGATACTTTGAGTTTAAGTATATGCAAACTTTGTTTCAACCATGATAGTGTTTCATATTGAAAGAACCTTAAGCTCGTGCTTGGGTGAGAGCGGGAGGGATGTGGAACTTTCAATCACACCTTTTCCAGATTTTGATTCGCCTGTGTTGTACTATTATATAGAGAATGTCAACCTAAAGGTCGTTTTATTTACCTACGCTGGCGCCATTGCATTACTTGAAGTTATGTTCATATTGGTATGGTTTTACCTTACTAAATAGATATTTAGCATATTACTACATGCATAATCAGTATAATAATAAATACACTTTGATAGATGTTATGTATTTGTAAATCGCCTGAACTAATCAGAGAGATCATAATCAAGGTAAGATATTTTAAAATAAAAAATAGATTAGCGCCCCTCCATTGTCTTTCCTCCACTTAATATGCCTACGTTGTTTCATTGGAGATCATGCATGCAAATTTAATCAAATATATACGTTTTTATGACCATGTGTCTAAATGAGAAATTATAAGACAATTGATGAAAAAATAGCCAATATTAGTGCGTATTTATCATATACTAACTTAACTATTGTTTCAAAAAAGTTGATGATAAACCAATGACATGGCTTTTTCTGGTCAGACGCTCTTATCTGATACACATTTAGAGGATAATTTCTATTATTGGTCTATTTTATTTAAATTGTAAACATTAGAAAGTGACTAATTGAATAAAAACAACAACAAAAATGAATAATAAAACTCTAAAATAGTAATCAATATCCCAACGGCATTAGAAACTTAAACATTTGTAACTTTAAAAAAATGAATAGTGTTTAATATATGAGATTAAATTAATTTTAATCAGCATAAAATCTTACAAGTCAAAACCCAAAGCCGATTCAACGAAAGGACTAAAAACATTCTTAACTCATAACTACATTAAGTAGCACTACACACATAATATTCAGATTTCTATTATAAAGGTAGAAATCTAATGCGAATTCCTCACGTTGATGAATATAAATATGTTGTATCGATTATTCAAAACAGAAACCCATTTGAAATATATGTTCCTAATTTTACATTCTTAGAGGTTATAATGAGCTATTAAAATGTAATTGGTTGTGACTTTCATGCCTAATAAATAAACAAAAACACTTAAATTTCTGACAGACACAATTGATAGACCTTGTATGTCTGCAAGCTTAATTTACAGTTCACTTCCGAAATGTTAAAACGAAATCGTTAATTACGTTGGCTGAAATAAATTACAATATATGATATAAATTACATACAATAGAAGAGAGCGACACAATAAACTATCCTGGTCAAAATAACGCTCTGTATCCTAGGAGCGTTTAAATACTTTAATGCACAACACAATACTCGTCAAATGTGAACATTCGAAACCTTTTAATTGCGGTTGTTACGTATGTTTTATATTTATTTAGTAAACATTTAGCTAACACTTTCTGTACCACGACAACAATCATTAATTCGTTTAATACTAAATTCTACAATTTCTGGTTTAATGTTGAATACTGCTTAAACTGGAGCAGGGGGCGCGGACAGTAACTTGCATTTTCCCGTACTGTCCTTATGCAGGCTATATCAAACCAAGCCCTGTTACATTATCTTTAGGGGTTCTATGTCTCTTTAATTTAAATTACCGTATAAGTGGTTTTTTCTGCGGGCTCCAAATTCTGCGGTTTTTCCAAATTTTGGCATGTTTTTATTTCTGCGGACTTTATTTCTGCGGCACAATCTTTGGACAAAACGTGATTTAAATTCTGCGGCTCATCCTATCAAAGTCTAAGTCACATTACTTTACCTATTTTATTTGCATGTACACATTCGCATTAAAATTTTGTTTACCGTCGTCACCGCAAAACTATATGGTAATTACAAACAATTATATTGTTTGCTTGCAAGCAAATTTAATGTACAATAATAGACTTTTGATCAGCGTGAAATGACGTGTGAAAAATATACCCCGGTAGTATCTTTAATTTAATAAAACAGATAGAAGTTTATCGTAAATCGGACAACAATTAATGTGTACGACGATTATTTAGCAGTAAAGGGTTGAAATGGTTTTAATGATTTAGTGGTAAACAAACCTTTAGCGTACAGGCAATTTTTAATTAACACTATGATGTTTAAATTTCTTTGTTCATAAATTGGCATAATAAACAACAAATACATCCTTACAAGCACATATTACATACTTAGCCGAAAGCAATTATATATAATTCGATGACCCGCTAACTGTTATAATCCGTTAGTCGTTATTACTTTAGAGGAAACAGGTCATTATGTAGGACACATATCGTTAAAAAAACAAAATGTGGAGAAATATTCTGCGGTTTTTATTTCTGCGGTGCTGAAACTGACCGCAGAAAACGCAGAAATAAAGTCACCGCAGAAAAAACCACTTATACGGTAATGTAATTGTCTATAAGCTAAATTGGAGCTACTTGCAATGGATCGTCAAGTGATCAAGGTAGTATCAATTTTCAGTTTGCATCTACTACGCAGTTGAAATCGATAAGTTATTGGCAACCGACTTCCCAGATGTCAAGAGCTGTGGCTAAGAAATGTCACAGGAAGACTATCGTGCATATTCAGTAATGTAAGGTACAGAAGTAAAGGAGAAAGGTCATAACAAATATAACTATATATAATTTAGATATCGCGTAACATACTGTTAAACACGTGCTAGCTCTAAACGAGATCACTGCTTTTATATGTTTCATAAAATTTCATTGAAGTTATTTAAACATATAACAAAATTTAGCACATGATTTGTCGCGCAGTAATAATGATAACATAAAAAAGATAAATTTAACGCCAACACATCTAAATATTCCATCTAATAGCGTGAAACAAAATGACGGCAACATAGCCGTCCGTTAATCAAACAATACTGCGAAGTTTATCGAGGTCCTTTCAATCACGATTGCGTTATATTTCTGAAACAACAAAAAGAAAGATAAGTGTGGGTTTTGTAGGTTCCTTTTAAGTAAATACTATTTAATGAATAACACACGAGCTATAGGAATATTGTCTTATCAATCTGAAGTGCAAAACTGATTGCTGAATTGTAATGTCAAGTTAAACGTGCTTTGTTATGACTTAGAAGCATATTATTATAAAATTTAGATCTACTTATCTTATATCATACACTTACATTCTATATCATATTGTGTGATAATAGACGAAAACATGTGAATGTCCTTTGTGTTGATTTAAAAACACATCAAATTCGAATTCATTGAAATGTCACTTTACTGTGTTTCTCTCTACATCTTATAGTTGTATATGATTTGCTTCGAGATACATGTATTATCATATATTATCATTTAAGACTAATACATTTGTTACAATATATAATTTTACTGGTTTAAATGTATTATTTGATTCACTTATATTTCATTTTAAACTTTGAAATCGTTCATAAATTAAATTTTTAAATGTTTCACTGATAAAAGTGAAAATAATAATAATAATATTATAATAGATAACAGTGAATAAGGGAAATAACGTTATGCAGTGGAACAGTTTTGACGGAAAACGTCATCATGTTTTGCATACGACGTCATTTCCTGTATACAAAACATAGTTTAAGACATGTAAGAAGATAAATATGTGATTTATAAAAATACACAGGAAGACCTTGAAAAGGAGGAGACAGAAAAGTTTGTGTAGTAGATAATTATTAATTAACTGTTTCCAGATTGAATCTAATATTGATAACTGATTTGATTCAAGTATTTCAGAGACAAGCAGTCGCGTTTGCAATTTTATCAAAACATTCATGACTTCTATTTACATTGATAATTGAAAGATGATTAAACATATTATATTGGTTATAAAGAGAAATAAAGAGAAATAAAATGTGAAAAATTGCGCATTTTCGACTATATTTTTGTCGATAACTTCTTATCATTACAAAAATGTTTACCATAAATAGACCTGCACATTTCATTTAAAAGACAATCTGATAAAAGTCTAAAATAAAAAAAAAAGAAATTTCAACATTTGTAACTTTTAAAAGATGAATAGTGTTTAGTTTAGGAAATAAAATTAAAATCAGCATTAAATCAAAAATACATGTATAAGTATTTTATTTGAATGCTTTTTAAGAAACACAGGTACTGTGTATCGTTAATTACATTGTTTGAAATAAATAACAATATGAGAGCTATACAATAAACATTTCTGATCAAAATAACACTCTGTCTCATACAAGCGTTAGAATTATTTAATGCCCAACTCAATACGCGGCATATGTGATCTTTTGAAATCTTTTTAATTACGGTTGTTACAGATGTTTCATATTTAATTTGGTTAACATTTAGCTAACACTTTCAGTACCACCATAACAATCTTTAATTCGTTTAATTCTAAATCCTACCATTTCTGGTTTAATGCTGAATACTGCTTAAACTGGAGCAGGGGGCGTGAACAGTAACTTGCATTTTCCCTTACTGTCCTTTTCCAGGCTATATCAAACTGAGCCCTGTGACATTTTCATAAGGGGTTCTATGTCTCTTTAACCCATTGCTTCATGAGCATTTTGTGAAAAATGGCTGTTTTCATTGAAAAGTCTCCCGTTACAAGTTCAAATTGCTATAATACTATAAAAACTGCTTCAACACTAATCAAACTTGGCACAAATGTTGACTGGACCATTGTCCTTGCAACAACATGCTCAGACTTAAATTTTCTGTTACCATGGCAACGAGGGGACATCTCAAAATTGCCAAAAATCACTATTTTGCGTTGATTTTTTCCATCAAAATTGATTTCAAAGTGCTGCAACTTATCAATGGATTGAGATAGAGTCAAATGCTTTTCAGCGTTGGTTACACGTTACCTTATGATCAATCTGGGGTCATTTACAGCCTCTCACAAGTCCAAAATTTTCTTGGCGATGAGGGGGTCTCCGCCCCCCTTCAAACCCCCCAAAACAGAAGGGGGCACATCCCCCTTCTGGCAACCCCCTGATGTATCTTTTGGTTGGGGGCCGCGCCGAAAAAGAGGTCAATTTTTTTAACAACATTTCTCAAACAAAAACAAGTGTTGGGGGCCTAAATAAGGCATTTTTTCATCATTTGAGACAACAAAAAAGGGGGGGGGGTGAAAAAGGCGTTAAAAGGCGTGTATATGAAGTAATGGGTTAATTTAATGTTATTGTTCAGTTATTGTCAAGTAAAAAAAGATTTATTTCAAAAAATTGATAAACATGTTATTTTAGGTTCACCTTAAATTTGAAATTGATATATAATATTCAGCACCGAGGATACACAATTGAAACATTGATGTATATAATATGATCTCGATGCTTATTCTTAAATCCCCAATAAATATACTTCGAAACTACAACGTAAAAATATTTCATGTGATTAAGCACATATTCATTTTAGAAATGACATTTATTTAATAATGTAAGGTCTATGAAGACAATATGCTGGTTCTATGCTGCTGGTGCTGTTGCTGCTGCTAGTGTTGTTGTTAAATATTTAATTCAAACTATTTATGTCGTACTTCACACTGTCTGATCCGGCGTTAATTTAAGAAAAACATTGTTATCATAGGCTTCTACATAATTACAGCGGTTTATCATAATTATGATTTTTTCGAAAGAGAAAAAAAAATCATGTCTGCGTTTTTCTGTTTCTGTTTCTTTGCAAACGTTGTATATTAAGCAGGCCATCTAATAATGCCTTACATGCAACACATAATGTACATCCATGCAAATTATTAGGTGATACAAAATATATGCATCCATTAAATACAAAGAAATAATAAGGTAAAACGCTTCGATTTAAACTTGGGCTTATTTAGAGAAATATCTCAAAATATTGACACCTATAATAATAATAATGATTTAACAATAACTCTTAGTGATGATGACAACTATTTGCCTAGGACAAAATATAAAACTGTCCCTGTCTGTGCATCAACTTATTGTTTATGACTCATTTTGGGGAATATTTATAGCAATTCCCGGGAGCTACATGGCCTTGGATATCTTGCAAATAGACTAAACATTCACTCACGCACGCACGCGCACACACACACGGACGCACACACGCACGCACGCACCAATGCACGCACATAAAACATACGCACACAAAAATTAGAAATGAAAGATTTACTCCTAAACTTTCTACAGGTATGTTGGCAAATTGTGTCTTGAAAACACGTAATCTATCATGACATTTTTGATGCCATGTCCAAATTAACTTCGTTTGCAACCAAATAAAATTTACATTTACTAATGGTCAATTGCTCTTTTTCTGTAATGAACATTTCTGTGGCACTTTCTTCTTCAGTCGATATTGTGAACGAATTCTTCATTTTGACAAAGAAATTATAATTCCAGACAATGTTTAAAAAGCCTTGTTGATATTCATTGGGTTAATATGCTAAACTTGAATATTTGTTTTTATATATATAATTATCTTTGTATGAGAGCAATAAATTAATTAAAAACTTATTGTTCAGTTTGAACATATGTTTTAGTTTGGCGTAGTTTATTCCATTATTCGAAGTTTCCATGTGTACCTAAACGATCATCGTTTTTACTTATAGACTTTTATTAAAATTGATAAAACAAGAATGACGTAATTTATATAACTTTAAAAACTTCGTAGAAAAGTCAATATTAAGCAATTTCTTTTTTTCTTGCTTGCAAGAGTACATTGACATTTAACCAGAATATTCTACATATTTTATTAAAAGTACATAAAAGATATCTCGACTGATGGTATGTAAAAAATTACATTGTTCTTTCAATCAAAAGAAATCTTATTGATATTTGTCTACTTTTTGTCATACATGTATCGTTTTATAGTTAACAATGTTTCTAAAACAAGTGCCTACCATTTTTCAAAACCTATTCTTGGATTTATTATCCTTTTATTGTTATAGTACCAGAAATTACGTATATATCGAATAGGTCAAGTTGTTTGATTCACAGACAGAATCATTGTATTGATATATTCATTTAGAAACATATTAATAAAGTATTGTTATGCATTGGTGTTAAGTATTTCTATTATTATTTAGCTTAACGCGTTCACAGATACGTTTTGTAAAGCTACCGATCATTAACTTTGTCAATGCATGAATTACATAGGATGTTTGTTTTTTGTTGCCAACGTCTTAATTTTAACATTTTGTTTTGGTATCAAGGGTACAATTGCAAACATGCTTGTTTCCAAATCAGTGTAAAAGCAAAGAAATCGTACGAGACACACGTTCACGACGTCCACTCATACATCGACTTCTAGACCAAGGTCACCGTGTACTACCGTGTTTTGTCCTGTTACAGACGGCCAATGTAAGAGAATATAACTATATCGTGCGCTGCCGTACATGTAGCTTTTGTTATTACTACTACTAATTCTGCTTAACTGGATATGTGTAATAATTGATCATGGTACTAGAAATAAATTAATGACCGTTATAATTTTGATATTGATTAATAATATTTTATAGAGCTGTACATAGCGAACATTAGAATGTCTGATTCATAATGGGGTGGTTTTTTAGTATTGATCTGAAATGATTGTTTCATATTATATATGTCAACTAATGAACTAATGAAGTCGGATGATACTATTTTTAAACCTTTATCATATATAAGAAAGTTTGTGTGCTTTATAAATCGAAATGATCAACATCGACGTGCAAATTCATGTAATCAGGAAAGCAAAAAAAAAACAACAACAACAAAACCAAAACATACATAAA